>NC_069499.1:794853373-794858373 GCF_027579735.1 Bombina bombina
TTTTATTCATCCACGATTATATGGGGCTCCTTTGTGCTCTTTGGGTTCTTTTGATCTATTCTCTTTGGGTTCTTTTGATCTATTCTCTATCTATGTCGGATGTTCTCTTGTACTTCTTTTTTCTCTTTATATCTTATATTGGTGGTTGGGATTCTGGCTTATAACTGAGACACTACTTCGGTAACACAATGTGCTACACCTGTGATGTGGCGGGACACCCAGTTGTGACTGGATAGACAGCCATTATGCTAGACACTTGGCATTTCAGAAAAGCTTTGTTGTCATGTAATATGTGATAGGACTACCACCACTATGTGATTCCCATAGTGATCTATACAATACTTGGTATTGGTATATAACTCCCATGCTACTGCGCTAGTGCTGCTAGTGTAGTGGCACTGACTATGTGCAAAAGTATAGGATGGTACAATATAGGAATATGTGAATATACTTAGTCACCTATAGATTTCATGGTGATCTAGACAGTACAGGTTATTAGCACATAACCCCCATACTTTGCACTGATGTAGCTAATATAGTGGCGCTGACTAGGAGCAAAGGTGTATGGACGGTACAGCATAGAAGTGTATGAGTAGATATATTCATTGATAGATTTTTGGTAATTTATTTCTATGTTAACAGGTATGCTATGTCCCAACCACTATGATCAATACTGCTACTCATTTTGTTGGTGCCCCCTCCGCTACAGATTGCGGTCGTTGTGACCCATCACCATGGCAACATCACACAACTCTGATGATTGGCGCATCGCCACCCACGTGAGCGGCCGGTGCAGTTCCGGGTTTGTTTCCCTTCTCAGCGTTCTGTGCGGGTGCTATGTTGTGATGCACAACGATCGGTGCCTGATCCGTCTCTATGTCTGTGTTTGGTAGGTTGGCAGCACTCTCTGCTATTTTCATTTAACATCCTATACGCTTGTTGTGATCTTCATTATGTTATGAGAATTGGTTTATTTACCAAGTGTATTTGATGAACTGTTATAGCTGTGTTATACATGTTTCTCATCAATGTCCAGTACTGCTATAGGTTTTTAAACTAGCATTTGCACAGTCACAATTTGTTTAAGAGCCGTGATGGCTCATATTACAATTTAGTATCAGACTAACACTATGTTTACTTTGTGACGTATGGTCACCTTAGCAACATGTTTGGCGGTTTTTTTGCTAATTGGGGGGAGGGGTTTGTTTGTTTGACTGTATAAATTCACTATTGTTTGATGCAATCACTGTCTGAGGAAGGGGATACACTGTCGCCAAAACGTCACTATTTTCTGCCAAGTAAAGTTTTGTTAAAAGTCCAGTGAGTGCAAGTTTTCTTTGTTGCTATATATATATATATATATATATATATATATATATATATATATATGTATATATATATATATATATATGTATATATATATATATATATATATATATATATATATATATATGAAATAGCAAGAAAATGCACTCCTAGTTACAGCAGTCCTATGCCCTGGGTGCAGCAAACAAATGAATAGAAATATAGGACAAGCGCACTCCAAAGGACTTAGAAAAAATCACTTTAATCAGTGTTAACGTTTTCAGACATAATATAGTCCGTCTTCAGACAAAAAAAGTGTTTACCGTAAACACTTCTATCTTCGGGCTATGGCGGTTTAGGGGTTAATACACTTTATTAGTTATTGCGGTGGGGGATTGCGGTTGACAGGTAGATAGACATTGCGCATGCATTAGGTGTTAGTTTATTTTTGCAGGCATTTTCGGGAGTTACGGTGCTCCCATACTCAGCTCAAGGCCTGCTACGGCTGCCTTTTATGGCGAGGTGAAAATGGAGTAAGATTTCTCCATTTTCGCCACGTAAGGCCCTGCGCTGGATATTGGATACCGATTTAAGATGCGGTCCAATGTTAGCTTATGGGAGTAAAAATTGCGAGCGACGGTTAAAATATACGGCCGTAACTTGTATGCTACGCCGTATATTTAATACCAAAATCGCACAAATCTATAATAATAATATTTATGTGTTAATATGTGTATATACATATATATTTATGTGTTAATATGTGCATATACATATATATTTATGTGTTAATATGTGTATATACATATATATTTATGTGTTAATATGTGCATATACATATATATTTATGTGTTAATATGTGTATATACATATATATTTATGTGTTAATATGTGCATATACATATATATTTATGTGTTAATCTGGGCATATACATATATATTTATGTGTTAATATGTGCATATACATATATATTTATGTTAATATGTGTATATACATATATATTTATGTGTTAATATGTGTATATACATATATATTTATGTGTTAATATGTGTATATACATATATATTTATGTGTTAATATGTGTATATACATATATATTTATGTGTTAATATGTGTATATACATATATATTTATGTTTTAATATGTGCATATACATATATATTTATGTGTTAATATGTGTATATACATATATATTTATGTGTTAATATGTGTATATACATATATATTTATGTGTTAATATGTGTATGTGTATATATATTTATGTGTTAATATGTGTATATACATAAATATTTATGTGTTAATATGTGTATATACATATATATGTATGTGTTAATATGTGTATATACATGTATATTTATGTGTTAATATGTGTATATACATATATATGTATGTGTTAATATGTGCATATACATATATATTTATGTGTTTATATGTGTATATACATATATATTTATGTGTTAATATGTGTAGATACATATATATTTATGTGTTAATATGTGTATATACATATATATTTATGTGTTAATATGTGCATATACATATATATTTATGTGTTAATCTGGGCATATACATATATATTTATGTGTTAATATGTGCATATACATATATATTTATGTGTTAATATGTGTATATACATATATATGTATGTGTTAATATGTGTATATACATATATATGTATGTGTTAATATGTGTATATACATATATATTTATGTGTTAATATGTGTATATACATATATATGTATGTGTTAATATGTGTATATACATATATATTTATGTGTTAATATGTGTATATACATATATATGTATGTGTTAATATGTGTATATACATATATATTTATGTGTTAATATGTGCATATACATATATATTTATGTGTTAATATGTGTATATACATATATATATGTATGTGTTAATAAGTGTATATACATATATATTTATGTGTTAATATGTGTATATACATATATATTTATGTGTTAATATGTGTATATACTGTACATATATATGTATGTGTTAATATATGTATATACATATATATTTATGTGTTAATCTGTGTATATACATATATATTTATGTGTTAATATGTTTATATACATATATATTTATGTGTTAATATGTGCATATACATATATATTTATGTGTTAATATGTGTATATACATATATATTTATGTGTTAATATGTTTATATACATATATATTTATGTGTTAATATGTGTATATACATATATATTTATGTGTTAATATATGCATATACATATATATTTATGTGTTAATATGTGTATAAAGATATATTTTTATGTGTTAATATGTGTATATACATATATATTTATGTGTTAATATGTGTATATACATATATATTTATGTGTTAATATATGCATATACATATATATTTATGTGTTAATCTGTGCATATACATATATATTTATGTGTTAATCTGTGTATATACATATATATTTATGTGTTTATATGTGTATATACATATATATTTATGTGTTAATATGTGTATATACATATATATTTATGTGTTAATATGTGCATATACATATATATTTATGTGTTAATCTGTGTTTATACATATATATTTATGTGTTAATATGTGTATATACATATATATATGTATGTGTTAATATGTGTATATACATATATATTTATGTGTTAATATGTGTATATACATATATATTTATGTGTTAATATATGCATATACATATATATATTTATGTGTTAATATGTGTATAAAGATATATTTTTATGTGTTAATATGTGTATATACATATATATTTATGTGTTAATATGTGTATAAACATATATATTTATGTGTTAATAAGTGTATATACATATATATTTATGTGTTAATATGTGTATATACATATATATTTATGTGTTAATATGTGCATATACATATATATTTATGTGTTAATATGTGTATAAACATATATATGTATGTGTTAATATGTGTATATACATATATATTTATGTGTTAATATGTGTATATACATATATATTTATGTGTTAATATGTGTATATACATATATATGTAGGTGTTAATATGTGTATATACATATATATTTATGTGTTAATATGTGTATATACATATATATTTATGTGTTAATATGTGTATATACATAAATATTTATGTGTTAATATGTGTATATACATATATATTTATGTGTTAATATGTGCATATACATATATATTTATGTGTTAATATGTGTATATACATATATATTTATGTGTTAATATGTGTATATACATATATATGTATGTGTTAATATATGTATAAACATATATATTTATGGGTTAATATGTGTATGTGTATATATATTTATGTGTTAATATGTGTATACACATATATATTTGTGTTAATATGTTTATATACATATATATTTATGTGTTAATATGTGTATAAACATATATATTTATGTGTTAATCTGTGTATATACATATATATGTATGTGTTAATATGTGCATATACATATATATGTATGTGTTAATATGTGTATATACATATATATTTATGTGTTAATATGTGTATATATATATATATATATATGTGTGTGTTAATATGTGTATATACATATATATTTATGTGTTAATATGTGTATAAACATATATATTTATGTGTTAATCTGTGTATATACATATATATTTATGTGTTAATATGTGTATATACATATATATTGATGTGTTATTATGTGTGTA
>NC_069499.1:794860873-794945873 GCF_027579735.1 Bombina bombina
ATATGTGTATAAACATATATATTTATGTGTTAATATGTGTATATACATATATATTTATGTGTTAATATGTGTATATACATATATATTTATGTGTTAATATGTGTATATACATATATATTTATGTGTTAATATGTGTATATACACATATTAACACATATTTATATATGTATATTAGCATATGCATATATCTTTACTGGGAACACACAGTTCGCATTGACCACAATGTAAAGGCACTTTTCAGTGCCTATTTTTTTTCTAACACCCCACTACCGCCAACTTTAGCCCCCAAAATACTGCCTAGGGCAGTAAGTTTATTAAAAAAAAAAAGATCCTGCCATCTTTATTTGTTAATAAACTACACTAGGCAGTATTTTGGGGGCATTTGGGGCAGATTTCTGGTTAATTGAATAAGCGCTATTATTGTGGTAGCAATAACAAACCACTTTTAATGGCTGGTTAATTATTGCGCAATACTTTAGTACTCCACTTGTAATCTAGCCCTATGTTGGATGTTTAAGGTAAAAGTGTAATTTCGCAAGCAAGATGTTTAAAAAATCCTTGGGGAACCAGAAACCTGTATTTTGTTATATATTTCCTTTTTCGTTCATCAGCAATTTAATGAAAAAAGATAGAGATATTTATATATACAGTTTAAAGTAAAGAAAGCATTCAGAGGAGGATTTTTACAAGAAAGTGCAACCAAATTTATTCTTCTGCGGCCAAAGGGGTGCGTTATCTACGAGTGCTTTTTTTCCCCCGCACCTTTTAAATACCGCTGGTATTTAGAGTTCACAGAATGGCTGCGTTAGGCTCCAAAAAAGGGAGCCTAGAGCATATTTACCGCCACTGCAACTGCTTACGGACGCGGCCAGCTTCAAAAACGTGCTCGTGCACGATTCCCCTATAGAAAACGATGGGGCCATTTGAGCTGAAAAAAAACCTAACACCTGCAAAAAAGCAGCCCCATTGTTTTCTATGGGGAAACACTTCCTACGTCTGCACCTAACACTCTAACATGTACCCCGAGTCTAAACACCCCTAACCTTACACTTATTAACCCCTATTCTGCCGCCCCCGCTATCGCTGACACCTGCATATTTTTTTAACCCCGAATCTGCCGCTCCGTACACCGCCGCTACCTACATTATACCTATGTACCCCTAATCTGCTGCCCCTAACACCGCCGACCCCTATATTATATGTATTAACCCCTAATCTGCCACCCCTGCTATCGCTGACCCCTGCATATTATTATTAACCCCTAATCTGCCGCTCCGTACACCGCCGCAACCTACATTATACCTATGTACCCCTAATGTGCTGCCCCTAACACCTCCGACCCCTATATTATATTTATTAACCCCTAATCTGCCCCCCACAACGTCGCCTCCACCTACCTACAATAATTAACACCTAATCTGCCGACCGGATCTCGCCGCTACTCTAATAAATGGATTAACCCCTAAAGCTAAGTCTAACCCTAACACTAACACCCCCCTAAATTAAATATAATTTAAATCTAACAAAATAAATTATCTCTTATTATATAAATTAATCCTATTTAAAGCTAAATACTTACCTGTAAAATAAATCCTAATATAGCTACAATATAAATTATAATTATATTGTAGCTATTTTAGGATTAATATTTATTTTACAGGCAACTTTGTAATTATTTTAACCAGGTACAATAGCTAAAATAGTTAAAATAATTACAAAATTACCTGTAAAATAAATCCTAACCTAAGTTACAATTAAACCTAACACTACACTATCAATAAATTAATTAAATAAAATACCTACAATTATCTACAATTAAACCTAACACTACACTATAAATAAATTAAATACAATACCTACAAATAACTACAATTAAATAAACTAACTAAAGTACAAAAAATAAAAAAGAACTAAGTTACAAAAAATAAAAAAATATTTACAAACATTAGAAAAATATTACAACAATTTTAAACTAATTAAACCTACTCTAAGCCCCCTAATAAAATAACAAAGACCCCCAAAATAAAAAAATGCCCTACCCTATTCTAAAATTAAAATAGAAAAGCTCTTTTACCTTACCAGCCCTGAAAAGGGCCATTTGCGGGGCATGCCCCAAATAATTCAGCTCTTTCGCCTGTAAAAAAAAACATACAATACCCCCCCCCAACATTACAACCCACCACCCACAATCAGCCAATCAGAATCAAGTTCAATGCGATTGGCTGATCCAATCAGCCAATCAGATTGAGCTTGCATTCTATTGGCTGTTCCGATCAGCCAATAGAATGCGAGCTCAATCTGATTGGCCTACCTTAATTCCGATTGGCTGATAGAATCCTATCAGCCAATCGGAATTCGAGGGACGCCATCTTGGATGACGTCCCTTAAAGGAACCTTCATTCTTCAGTTGGACGTCAGAAGAAGAAGATTGATCCGCGCTGGAGGTCTTCAAGATGGAGCCGTTCGTCATCGGATGAAGATAGAAGATGCCGCTTGGATCAAGATGGTTGCCGGTCCGGATCTCCTCTTCTTCCCGGATAGGATGAAGACTTTGGAGCCTCTTCTGGACCTCTTCAGCCGCCGCTTGATAGAAGATTTCAGCCGGATTATGGATCGCCAGCCCCCGCTTGGGCTTGGATGAAGATTTCGGAGCCTGGAGCGATCGGTGAACCTGACATGGTGAAGATAAGGTAGGAAGATCTTCAGGGGCTTAGTGTTAGGTTTATTTAAGGGGGGTTTGGGTTAGTTTAGGGGTATGTGGGTGGTGGGTTGTAATGTTGGGGGGGTATTGTATGTTTTTTTTTACAGGCAAAAGAGCTGAATTATTTGGGGCATGCCCTGCAAATGTCCCTTTTCAGGGCTGGTAAGGTAAAAGAGCTTTTCTATTTTAATTTAGAATAGGGTAGGGCATTTTTTTATTTTGGGGGTCTTTGTTATTTTATTAGGGGGCTTAGAGTAGGTGTAATTAGTTTAAAATTGTTGTAATATTTTTCTAATGTTTGTAAATATTTTTTTATTTTTTGTAACTTAGTTCTTTTTTATTTTTTGTACTTTAGTTAGTTTATTTAATTGTAGTTATTTTTAGGTATTGTATTTAATTAATTTATTGATAGTGTAGTGTTAGGTTTAATTGTAGATAATTGTAGGTATTTTATTTAATTAATTTATTGATAGTGTAGTGTTAGGTTTAATTGTAACTTAGGTTAGGATTTATTTTACAGGTAATTTTGTAATTATTTTAACTAGGTAACTATTAAATAGTTCTTAACTATTTAATAGCTATTGTACCTGGTTAAAATAAATACAAAGTTGCCTGTAAAATAAATATTAATCCTAAAATAGCTACAATATGATTATAATTTATATTGTAGCTATATTAGGGTTTATTTTACAGGTAAGTATTTAGTTTTAAATAGGATTAATTGATTTAATAAGAGATAATTTATTTCATTAGATAAAAATTATATTTAATTTAGGGGGGTGTTAGTGTTAGGGTTAGATTTAGCTTTAGGGGTTAAAAAATTTATTAGAATGGCGGTGAGCTCCGGTAGGCAGATTAGGGGTTAATGTTTGAAGTTCGGTGTCGGCGATGTTAGGGAGGGCAGATTAGGGGTTAATACTATTTATTATAGGGTTATTGAGGCGGGAGTGAGGCGGATTAGGGGTTAATACATTTATTATAGTAGTGGTGCGGTTCGGTCGGCAGATTAGGGGTTAATAAGTGTAGGTAGGTGGCGGCGACGTTGGGGGCGGTAGATTAGGGGTTAATAAATATTATGTAGGTGTCTGCGGTATTAGTGGCAGCAGATTAGGGGTACATAGGGATAATGTAGGTGGTGGCGGTGTACGGAGCGGCAGATTAGGGGTTAAAAAATTTAATAGAGTTGCGGTGGTGTGGGGGGGCCTCGGTTTAGGGGTACATAGGTAGTTTATGGGTGTTAGTGTACTTTAGAGCACAGTAGTTAAGAGCTTTATAAACCGGCGTTAGCCCTGAAAGCTCTTAACTACTGACTTTTTTCTGCGGCTGGAGTTTTGTCGTTAGATTTCTAACGCTCACTTCAGCCAAGACTCTAAATACCGGCGTTAGAAAGATCCCATTGAAAAGATAGGATACGCAAGTGGCGTAGGGGGATCTGCGGTATGGAAAAGTCGCGGCTGCAAAGTAAGCTTTAGACCCTTTCCTGACTGACTCCAAATACCACGGGCGGTAAAAACCAGCGTTAGGAGCCTCTAACGCTGGTTTTGACGGCTACCGCCCAACTCTAAATCTAGCCGAGTGTGATTTAAAAACATTTTATCATTTAAAGGGACAGTCAAGTCCAAAAAAAACTTTTGTGATTTAAATAGGGCATGTAATTTTAAACAATTTTCCAATTTACTTTTATCACAAATTTTGCTTTGTTCTCTTGGTATTCTTAGTTGAAATCTAAACCTAAGAGGTTCATATGCTAATTTCTTAGGCCTAGATTTGGAGTTTGGCGGTAGAAGGGCTGTTAACGCTCCGCGGGCTTTTTTCTGGCCGCACCATAAATTTAACTCTGGTATCGAGAGTTCAAACAAATGCTGCGTTAGGCTCCAAAAAAGGAGCGTAGAGCATTTTTACCGCAAATGCAACTCTCAATACCAGAGTTGCTTACGGACGCGGCCAGCCTCAAAAACGTGCTCGTGCACGATATCCCCATAGGAAACAATGGGGCTGTTTGAGCTGAAAAAAAACCTAACACCTGCAAAAAAGCAGCGTTCAGCTCCTAACGCAGCCCCATTGTTTCCTATGGGGAAACACTTCCTACGTCTGCACCTAACACTCTAACATGTACCCCAAGTCTAAACACCCCTAACCTTACACTTATTAACCCCTAATCTGCCGCTCCCGCTATCGCTGACCCCTGCATATTTTTTTTAACCCCTAATCTGCCGCTCCGTAAACCGCCGCAACCTACGTTATACTTATGTACCCCTAATCTGCTGCCCCTAACCCCGCCGACCCCTGTATTACATTTATTAACCCCTAACCTGCCCCCCACAACGTCTCCGCCAGCTACTTAAAATAATTAACCCCTAATCTTCCGACCGCAAAGCGCCGCCACCTACGTTATCCCTATGTACCCCTAATCTGCTGCCCCTAACACCGCCGACCCCTATATTATATTTATTAACCCCTAATCTGCCCCCCTCAACGTCGCCGACACCTGCCTACACTTATTAACCCCTAATCTGCCGAGCGGACCTGAGCGCTACTATAATAAAGTTATTAACCCCTAATCCGCCTCACTAACCCTATCATAAATAGTATTAACCCCTAATCTGCCCTCCCTAACATCGCCGACACCTAACTTCAATTATTAACCCCTAATCTGACGACCGGAGCTCACCGCTACTATAATAAATGGATTAACCCCTAAAGCTAAGTCTAACCCTAACACTAACACCCCCCTAAGTTAAATATAATTTAAATCTAACGAAATAAATGAACTCTTATTAAATAAATTATTCCTATTTAAAGCTAAATACTTACCTGTAAAATAAACCCTAATATAGCTACAATATAAATTATAATTATATTATAGCTATTTTAGGATTTATATTTATTTTACAGGTAACTTGGTAATTATTTTAACCAGGTACAATAGCTATTTAATAGTTACCTAGTTAAAATAATAGCAAATTTACCTGTAAAATAAATCCTAACCTAAGATATAATTAAACCTAACACTACCCTATCAATAAATTAATTAAATAAACTACCTACAATTACCTACAATTAACCTAACACTACACTATCAATAAATTAATTAAACACAATTCCTACAAATAAATACAATTAAATAAACTAGCTAAAGTACAAAAAATAAAAAAGAACTAAGTTACAAAAAATAAAAAAATATTTACAAACATAAGAAAAATATTACAACAATTTTAAACTAATTACACCTACTCTAAGCCCCCTAATAAAATAACAAAGCCCCCCAAAATAAAAAATTCCCTACCCTATTCTAAATTAAAAAAGGTAAAAGCTCTTTTACCTTACCAGCCCTGAACAGGGCCCTTTGCGGGGCATGCCCCAAGAATTTCAGCTCTTTTGCCTGTAAAAAAAAACATACAATACCCCCCCCCCAACATTACAACCCACCACCCACATACCCCTAATCTAACCCAAACCCCCCTTAAATAAACCTAACACTAAGCCCCTGAAGATCTTCCTACCTTGTCTTCACCATCCAGGTTCACCGATCCGTCCTGAAGAGCTCCTCCGATGTCCTGATCCAAGCCCAAGCGGGGGGCTGAAGAAGTCCATGATCCGGTCAAAGTCTTCATCCAAGCGGGGCAGAAGAGGATCTTCCATCCGATTGAAGTCTTCATCCAGGCGGCATCTTCTATGGTCTTCTATCCGGAGCGAAGCGGCAGGATCCTGAAGACCTCCAGCGCGGAACATCCATCCGGCCCGACGACTGAACGACGAATGACTGTTCCTTTAAGGGACGTCATCCAAGATGGCGTCCCTCGAATTCCGATTGGCTGATAGGATTCTATCAGCCAATCGGAATTAAGGTAGGAATTTTCTGATTGGCTGATGGAATCAGCCAATCAGAATCAAGTTCAATCCGATTGGCTGATCCAATCAGCCAATCAGATTGAGCTCGCATTCTATTGGCTGTTCCGATCAGCCAATAGAATGCGAGCTCAATCTGATAGACTGATTGGATCAGCCAATCGGATTGAACTTGATTCTGATTGGCTGATTCCATCAGCCAATCAGAAAATTCCTACCTTAATTCCGATTGGCTGATAGAACCCTATCAGCCAATCGGAATTCGAGGGACGCCATCTTGGATGACGTCCCTTAAAGGAACAGTCATTCGTCGTTCAGTCGTCGGGCCAGATGGATGTTCCGCGCTGGAGGTCTTCAGGATCCTGCCGCTTCGCTCCGGATAGAAGACCATAGAAGATGCCGCCTGGATGAAGACTTCAATCGGATGGAAGATCCTCTTCTGCCCCGCTTGGATGAAGACTTTGACCGGATCATGGACCTCTTCAGCCCCCCGCTTGGGCTTGGATCAGGACATCGGAGGAGCTCTTCAGGACGGATCGGTGAACCTGGATGGTGAAGACAAGTTAGGAAGATCTTCAGGGGCTTAGTGTTAGGTTTATTTAAGGGGGGTTTGGGTTAGATTAGGGGTATGTGGGTGGTGGGTTGTAATGTTGGGGGGGGGTATTGTATGTTTTTTTTTACAGGCAAAAGAGCTGAAATTCTTGGGGCATGCCCCGCAAAGGGCCCTGTTCAGGGCTGGTAAGGTAAAAGAGCTTTTACCTTTTTTAATTTAGAATAGGGTAGGGAATTTTTTATTTTGGGGGGCTTTGTTATTTTATTAGGGGGCTTAGAGTAGGTGTAATTAGTTTAAAATTGTTGTCATATTTTTCTTATATTTGTAAATATTTTTTTATTTTTTGTAACTTAGTTCTTTTTTATTTTTTGTACTTTAGCTAGTTTATTTAATTGTATTTATTTGTAGGAATTGTGTTTAATTAATTTATTGATAGTGTAGTGTTAGGTTAATTGTAGGTAATTGTAGGTAGTTTATTTAATTAATTTATTGATAGGGTAGTGTTAGGTTTAATTATATCTTAGGTTAGGATTTATTTTACAGGTAAATTTGTTATTATTTTAACTAGGTAACTATTAAATAGTTCTTAACTATTTAATAGCTATTGTACCTGGTTAAAATAATTACCAAGTTGCCTGTAAACTAAATATAAATCCTAAAATAGCTATAATATAATTATAATTTATATTGTAGCTATATTAGGGTTTATTTTACAGGAAAGTATTTAGCTTTAAATAGGAATAATTTATTTAATAAGAGTTAATTTATTTCGTTAGATTTAAATTATATTTAACTTAGGGGGGTGTTAGTGTTAGGGTTAGACTTAGCTTTAGGGGTTAATCCATTTATTATAGTAGCGGTGAGCTCCGGTCATCAGATTAGGGGTTAATAATTGAAGATAGGTGTCGGCGATGTTAGGGAGGGCAGATTAGGGGTTAATACTATTTATGATAGGGTTAGTGAGGCGGATTAGGGGTTAATAACTTTATTATAGTAGCGCTCAGGTCCGCTCGGCAGATTAGGGGTTAATAAGTGTAGGCAGGTGTCGGCGACGTTGAGGGGGGCAGATTAGGGGTTAATAAATATAATATAGGGGTCGGCGGTGTTAGGGGCAGCAGATTAGGGGTACATAGGGATAACGTAGGTGGCGGCGCTTTGCGGTCGGAAGATTAGGGGTTAATTATTTTAAGTAGCTGGCAGCGACGTTGTGGGGGGCAGGTTAGGGGTTAATAAATGTAATACAGGGGTCGGTGGGGTTAGGGGCAGCAGATTAGGGGTACATAAGTATAACGTAGGTGGCGGTCGGCAGATTAGGGGTTAAAAATTTTTAATTGAGTGGCGGCGATGTGGGGGGAGCTCGGTTTAGGGGTACATAGGTAGTTTATGGGTGTTAGTGTACTTTAGGGTACAGTAGTTAAGAGCTTTATGAACCGGCGTTAGCCCAGAAAGCTCTTAACTACTGCTATTTTCCTGCGGCTGGAGTATTGTCGTTAGAGCTCTAACGCTCACTTCAGAAACGACTCTAAATACCGGCGTTAGGAAGATCCCATTGAAAAGATAGGATACGCAATTGACGTAAGGGGATCTGCGGTATGGAAAAGTTGCGGCTGAAAAGTGAGCGTTAGACCCTTTAATCACTGACTCCAAATACCAGCGGGCGGCCAAAACCAGCGTTAGGAGCCTCTAACGCTGGTTTTCACGGCTAACGCCAAACTCCAAATCTAGGCCTTAGACCTTGAAGTCCGCCTCTAAGATGAAAGCATTTTGACAGTTTTTCACCACTAGAAGGCGTTAGTTGTGTTTTTCATATAGATAACATTGAGCTCATGCACGTGAAGATCCTAGGAGTGAGCACTGAATGGCTAAAATGCAAGTCTGTCAAAAGAACTGAAATAAGGGGGGAGTCTGCAGAGGCTTAGATACAAGGTAATTACAGAAGTAAAAAGTGTATTATTACAACTGTGTTGGTTATGCAAAAATGGGGAATGGGTAATAAAGGGATTATCTACCTTTTTAAACAACAAAAATTCTGGTGTTGACTGTCCCTTTAAGGGATTCACCCCTTCCTTGTGATCAATACAATGGGGCCGAATTATCAAGCTCTGAAAGGCCCCTGATGCCCCTTTTTCCAGGCGAGCCCTCAGGCTGATTGACACCCCATGCTAGCGGCCGATTGGCCACGAATCTGCAGGGGGCGGCATTGCACAAGCAGTTCAGAAGAACTGCTTGTGCAATAATATATGCCGACACCGTATGCTGTCGGCATTTATCGATGTGCGGCGGACATGATACGCTACGCAACAAAACAAAAAGGGCACAAAGCTTTAAAACTTTATTTAAACCCATAGAAGATAAAACAAAGTTCATAAAAAATATATATTTACTGCGAACACACAGTTCCCATTGATCACAATGTAACGTCTAACACCTCACTCCCACCAACTTTAACCCCAAAATACTGCCTAGTGCAGTAAGTTTATTGAAAATATTTAACTATATATTTACTGTAAATATTTTAAATTCCAATATTCTGCACATAGTAGAATATGTTCTCTGTATTTCTCTCTCTCTCTCTCTCTCTCTCTCTCTCTCTGTATATATATATATATATATATATATATATATATATATATACACACATATACATACATACATACAGGGTATATATATATGTATATATATATATATATATATATATATTTATTTATTTATATATCTACAGGGAGTGCAGAATTATTAGGCAAATGAGTATTTTGACCACATCATCCTCTTTATGCATGTTGTCTTACTCCAAGCTGTATAGGCTCGAAAGCCTACTACCAATTAAGCATATTAGGTGATGTGCATCTCTGCAATGAGAAGGGGTGTGGTCTAATGACATCAACACCCTATATCAGGTGTGTATAACTATTAGGCAACTTTCTTTCCTTTGGCAAAATGGGTCAAAAGAAGGACTTGACAGGCTCAGAAAAGTCAAAAATAGTGAGATATCTTGCAGAGGGATGCAGCACTCTTAAAATTGCAAAGCTTCTGAAGCGTGATCATCGAACAATCAAGCGTTTCATTCAAAATAGTCAACAGGGTCGCAAGAAGCGTGTGGAAAAACCAAGGCGCAAAATAACTGCCCATGAACTGAGAAAAGTCAAGCGTGCAGCTGCCAAGATGCCACTTGCCACCAGTTTGGCCATATTTCAGAGCTGCAACATCACTGGAGTGCCCAAAAGCACAAGGTGTGCAATACTCAGAGACATGGCCAAGGTAAGAAAGGCTGAAAGACGACCACCACTGAACAAAACACACAAGCTGAAACGTCAAGACTGGGCCAAGAAATATCTCAAGACTGATTTTTCTAAGGTTTTATGGACTGATGAAATGAGAGTGAGTCTTGATGGGCCAGATGGATGGGCCCGTGGCTGGATTGGTAAAGGGCAGAGAGCTCCAGTCCGACTCAGATGCCAGCAAGGTGGAGGTGGAGTACTGGTTTGGGCTGGTATCATCAAAGATGAGCTTGTGGGGCCTTTTTGGGTTGAGGATGGAGTCAAGCTCAACTCCCAATCCTACTGCCAGTTTCTGGAAGACACCTTCTTCAAGCAGTGGTACAGGAAGAAGTCTGCATCCTTCAAGAAAAACATGATTTTCATGCAGGACAATGCTCCATCACACACGTCCAAGTACTCCACAGCGTGGCTGGCAAGAAAGGGTATAAAAGAAGAAAATCTAATGACATGGCCTCCTTGTTCACCTGATCTGAACCCCATTGAGAACCTGTGGTCCATCATCAAATGTGAGATTTACAAGGAGGGAAAACAGTACACCTCTCTGAACAGTGTCTGGGAGGCTGTGGTTGCTGCTGCACGCAATGTTGATGGTGAACAGATCAAAACACTGACAGAATCCATGGATGGCAGGCTTTTGAGTGTCCTTGCAAAGAAAGGTGGCTATATTGGTCACTGATTTGTTTATGTTTTGTTTTTGAATGTCAGAAATGTATATTTGTGAATGTTGAGATGTTATATTGGTTTCACTGGTAAAAATAAATAATTGAAATGGGTATATATTTGTTTTTTTTAAGTTGCCTAATAATTATGCACAGTAATAGTCACCTGCACACACAGATATCCCCCTAAAATAGCTATAACTAAAAACAAACTAAAATCTACTTCCAAAACTATTCAGCTTTGATATTAATGAGTTTTTTGGGTTCATTGAGAACATGGTTGTTGTTCAATAATAAAATTAATCCTCAAAAATACAACTTGCCTAATAATTCTGCATTCCCTGTATAGTGCTTTTTTGTAAGAAAAAAGGTGCCGGTACTCACAGATTATTTATTGATATATTGTGCTCAGTAACTTTAAAAAAAGCAAAGGGATTTACAATGCTTCCTATATTTTGTAGGTCCCTCTGGTGAATACTAGATTATTTACATGATGATTACAAATATTACCTGTAATGAGATGGCAGAGGTGGTGGTACTCAGTACCGGTGAGTACCCCCACAAAAAAAGCCCTGGGTAAAGATATATATTGCATCAATAAACATCAGATATATGTAGAAATATGTATTGATGAATAAATAGAACATATTCTGCTATGTGAAGAACATTGGAATTTGAAATATTTATATTTTCATGTCTGGTTAGCACACCTGAGAATATGCGATCGGGTTTCTATTCGCATTCTATTGCCTGTTCCAATCAGCCAATAGGATTGAGCTTGCATTCTATTGGCTGATTGGAACAGGCAATAGAATGCGAGTTCAATCCTATTGGCTGATTGGATCAGTCAATAGGATTGACTTCAATCCTATTGGCTGGTTGCATCAGCCAATAGGATTTTTTTCTACCTTAATTCCGATTGGCTGATAGAATTCTAACAGCCAATCGGAATCTAAGGGATGCCATCTTGGATGACGTCACTTAAAGGTACCTTCATTCGTCTTTAGTCGTCGGATGAAGAGGATGCTCCCCGTCGGATGTCTTGAAGATGGACCCGCTCCACGCCAGATGGATGAAGATAGAAGATGCTGTCTGGATGAAGACTTCTGCCCGTCTGGAGGACCACTTCACCCGGCTTGGATGAAGACTTCTCCCGGCTTCGTTGAGGTCTTCGGCCCGGCTTGGATGAAGACTTCTCCCGGTAAGTCGATCTTCAGGGGGTTAGTGTTAGGTTTTTTTAAGTGTGTATTGGTTGGTTTTTATTTTTAGGTTAGGGTTTGGGCCTGCAAGAGAGCTAACTGCCCTTTTAAGGGCAATGCCCATCCAAATGCCCTTTTCAGGGCAATGGGGAGCTTAGGTTTTTTTAGATAGTATTTTATTTGGGGGGTTGGTTGTGTGGGTGGTGGGTTTTACTGTTGGGGGGGTTGTTTGTATTTTTTTTTAAAGTTAAAAGAGCAGATTACTTTTGGGCAATGCCCCGCAAAAGGCCCTTTTAAGGGCTATTGGTAGTTTAGTTTAGGCTAGGGTTTTTTTTTATTTTGGGGGGCTTTTTTATTTTGATAGGGTTATTAGATTAGGTGTAATTAGTTTAAATATCTGTAATTTGTTTATTATTTTCTGTAATTTAGTGTTTGTTTGTTTTTTGTACTTTAGCTAATTTAATTTAGGTAATTGTATTTAATTTAATTAATTTATTTAATTATAGTGTAGTGTTAGGTGTTATTGTAACTTAGGTTAGGTTTTATTTTACAGGTACTTTTGTATTTATTTTATCTAGGTAGTTATTAAATAGTTAATAACTATTTAATAACTATTCTACCTAGTTAAAATAAATACAAACTTGCCTGTAAAATAAAAATAAACCCTAAACTAGATACAATGTAAATATTAGTTATATTGTAGCTAGCTTAGGGTTTATTTTATAGGTAAGTATTTAGTTTTAAATAGGAATAATGTAGTTAATTATAGTAATTTTCTTTAGATTTATTTTAATTATATTTAAATTAGGGGGTGTTAGGGTTAGGGTTTAAATATCTGTAATTTGTTTATTATTTTCTGTAATTTAGTGTTTGTTTGTTTTTTGTACTTTAGCTAATTTAATTTAATTTAGGTTATTGTATTTAATTTAGTTAATTTATTTAATTATAGTGTAGTGTTAGGTGTTATTGTAACTTAGGTTTGGTTTTATTTTACAGGTACTTTTGTATTTATTTTAGCTAGGTAGTTATTAAATAGTTAATAACTATTTAATAACTATTCTACCTAGTTAAAATAAATAGAAACTTGCCTGTAAAATAAAAATAAACCCTAAACTAGCTACAATGTAATTATTAGTTATATTGTAGCTAGCTTAGGGTTTATTTTATAGGTAAGTATTTAGTTTTAAATAGGAATAATGTAGTTAATTATAGTAATTTTCTTTAGATTTATTTTAATTATATTTAAATTAGGGGGTGTTAGGATTAGGGTTAGACTTAGATTTAGGGGTTAATACATTTAGTATAGTGGCGGCGACGTTGGGGGTGGCAGATTAGGGGTTAATAAATGTAGGTAGGTGGTGGCGATGTTAGGGACTGCAGATTAGGGGTTAATAATATTTAACTAATGTTTGCGAGGCAGGAGTGCGGCGGTTTAGGGCTTAATATGTTTATTATAGTGGCGGCGATGTTGGGGCGGCAGATTAGGGGTTGATAAGTGTAGGTAGGTTGCGGCGACATTGGTGGTGGCAGATTAGGGGTTAATAAATATAATGTAGGTGTCGGCGATGTTGGGTGCAGCAGATTAGGGGTTCATAAATATAATGTAGGTGGCAGCGGTGTCCGGAGCGGCAGATTAGGGGTTAAAAATTGTATTATAGTGTTTGTGATATAGGAGGGCCTCGGTTTAGGGGTTAATAGGTAGTTTATGGGTGTCAGTGTACTTTTTAGCACTTTAGTTATGAGTTTTATGCTACAGCGTTGTACCATAAAACTCTTAACTACTGACTTTTAAATGCATTAGGACTCTTGACAGTAGAGGGTGTACTGCTCACTTTTCTGGCCTCCCAGGACAAACTCGTAATATCAGCGCTATGGAAGTCCCATAGAAAAAAGACTTTACGAAGTTACCGTAAGTCGTTTTGCAGTAAGGCCAAAGAAGTATGCGGTGACCCTAAACCTTCAAGACTCGTAATACCAGTAGGCGTAAACAAGCAGCATTAGGACCTCTTAACGAATGCTTTTTTACCCTAACGCACAACTCGTAATCTAGCCGTATGTATTTCTTCAATCTCTGTTAATAATAAACAAAAACCTTTATGACATATTCCAAAATGAAGCTGTATAATTAGAACCAAACCATAGTCTTAGTTTCATAAGTATTATTTTCCCAATTAAAATAATACTAAAATCAGTAATCAATATAAATGAACTAAATTAAATATTTCCTTTCAACCCTTCTAAATGGAAAGCTATAATCTTCTCAGAGATTCTGTCATAAACAATGACAAGCTTTTCATCTTAGATTTGAAAGATATCTTACAATGTCCATTTCTTCCTTTAGTTTCATCTGATGTCAAAATTGTTGATCATAAAATTGTTTACTCCCCACAATTAATTTCTCTATTTCTCCCAAAAAACTTAAAAAACTGTGTGGCTCAATTTTAGACCTGTTTTCTTATTTAAATTATATATGTGTGTATAGATAGATAGATAGATAGATAGATAGATAGATAGATAGATAGATGTGTGTGTGTTTGTATAGATAGATAGATAATTTAGTTACAATTATTCCTATTATTATTTAATTACCCCCCCATACCATCATCATGTATGCTTGCCTAAAATATCAGTGGCCTCTTTTCTCCCCATCTCCTAGTAGCTAATGTTTATTTTTGTTAAAGTTTTTTTTTCTATGGGCACCTCCATTAAACCAGTTTCTATCGCCTAGATTTAGAGTTCTGCGGCCAAAGGGGTGCGTTAGCTACGCATGCTTTTTTTCCCACGCACCTTTTAAATACCACTGGTATTTAGAGTTCACAGAATGGCTGGGTTTTCAGTGCGTTAGGCTCCAAAAAAGGAGCGTAGAGCATAATTTAACACTACTGCAACTCTAGATACCAGCGGTGCTTACGGACGCGGCCAGCTTCAAAAACGTGCTCGTGCACGATTCCCCCATAGAAAACAATGGGGCCATTTGAGCTGAAAAAAAACCTAACACCTGCAAAAAAGCCGCGTTCAGCTCCTAACGCAGCCCCATTGTTTTCTATGGGGAAACACTTCCTACGTCTGCACCTAACACTCTAACATGTACCCCGAGTCTAAACACCCCTAACCTTACACTTATTAACCCCTATTCTGCCGCCCCCGCTATCGCTGACCCCTGCATATTATTATTAACCCCTAATCTGCCGCTCCGTACACCACCGCCACCTACATTATAGCTATGTACCCCTAATCTGCTGCCCCTAACACCGCCGACCCCTATATTATATTTATTAACCCCTAATCTGCCCCCCTCAACGTCGCCTC
Source organism: Bombina bombina (assembly GCF_027579735.1). Taxonomy (NCBI): domain Eukaryota; kingdom Metazoa; phylum Chordata; class Amphibia; order Anura; family Bombinatoridae; genus Bombina; species Bombina bombina. The sequence continues at coordinate 794,876,422 of NC_069499.1, forward strand.
CACCTGCCTACACTTATTAACCCCTAATCTGCCGAGCGGACCGCACCGCTACTATAATAAAGTTATTAACCCCTAATCCGCCTCACTCCCGCCTCAATAACCCTATAATAAATAGTATTAACCCCTAATCTGCCCTCCCTAACATCACCGACACCTAACTTCAATTATTAACCCCTAATCTGCCGACCGAATCTCGCCACTACTTTAATAAATGGATTAACCCCTAAAGCTAAGTCTAACCCTAACACCCCCCTAAGTTAAATATAATTTAAATCTAACGAAATAAATTAACTCTTATTAAATAAATTATTCCTATTTAAAGCTAAATACTTACCTGTAAAATAAACCCTAATATAGCTACAATATAAATTATAATTATATTATAGCTATTTTAGGATTTATATTTATTTTACAGGTAACTTTGTATTTATTTTAACCAGGTACAATAGCTATTAAATAGTTAAGAACTATTTAATAGCTAAAATAGTTAAAATAATTACAAAATTACCTGTAAAATAAATCCTAACCTAATTTACAATTAAACCTAACACTACACTATCAATAAATTAATTAAATACAATATCTACAAATAAATATACAATATCTACAAATAAATACAATGAAATAAACTAACTAAAGTACAAAAAAAAAAAAAAACTAAGTTACAAAAAATAAAAAAATATTTACAAACATCAGAAAAATATTACAACAATTTTAAACTAATTACACCTACTCTAAGCCCCCTAATAAAATAACAAAGCCCCCCAAAATAAAAAAATGCCCTACCCTATTCTAAATTAAAAAAGCCCTTAAAAGGACCTTTTGTGGGGCATGCCCCAAAGAATTCAGCTCTTTAGCCTGTAAAAAAAAACATACAATACCCCCCCAACATTACAACCCACCACCCACATACCCCTAATCTAACCCAAACCCCCCTTAAATAAACCTAACACTAAGCCCCTGAAGATCTTCCTACCTTATCTTCACCTCGCCGGGTATCACCGATCGGTCCTGGCTCTGAAATCTTCATCCAACCCAAGTGGGGGCTGGCGATCTATAATCCTGCGGCTGAAGAGGTCCAGAAGAGGCTCCAAAGTCTTCATCCTATCCGGGAAGAAGAGGCGATCCAGACCGGCAACCATCTTGATCCAAACGGCATCTTCTATCTTCATCCGATGAGGAACGGCTCCATCGTGAAGACCTCCAGAGCGGATCAATCTTCTTCCTCCGACGTCCAACTGAAGAATGACGGTTCCTTTAAGGGACGTCATCCAAGATGGCGTCCCTTGAATTCCGATTGGCTGATAGGATTCTATCAGCCAATCGGAATTAAGGTAGGAAAATTCTGATTGGCTAATGGAATCAGAATCAAGTTCAATCCGATTGGCTGATCCGATCAGCCAATCAGATTGAGCTTGCATTCTATTGGCTGTTCCGATCAGCCAATAGAATGCGAGCTCAATCTGATTGGCTGATCAGATCAGCCAATCGGATTGAACTTGATTCTGATTGGCTGATTCCATATATATTATAAAAATACTGAACAATCTAATTCCTTATTCATACCCAAAGGCTTCTTTTGTGAATTATAATTCACAATTTATCACTGCAGATTTAGGGGTTAACCTAAATAAACAGCTACTTTGAAAACATATTTTGAAAAATGTGTTGAAAGTTCTGTGATTTTATAAATAGTTATCTCAACAAGAGTTCTATATACTGCATGTTTGTTGTCAAACAGATTGCTGAAACTCTGTGTATTTGTTTTCCAAAATACACATTTTTTTTTTTTAGCTTTAAGGCTTATGATAGTGTAAGTGTCAGAATTTACATCTCAGTTCCAGAATAGTCATCATTTCCACCATAGGACATAGTTCCCATATGTCTATTACAAGAGAGGAGAAAACTACATCAGGAAGATGTATGTGCTGTCAACTTGTGGGATTATGTGCTGGTTTGATGAGCCTCAGTACGCAGACAATGTGAACTATGTATAACACTCATACCCTGAACTCTGCTACCATTGTCAAGACGTGTATGAGCAGATGTGTTGAAACATTCTAAAATGCTGTATATCTTGTATGTGAAGTACCAAGGGAAATAGATACAGCTAAAATGTGCTTTATACATGCTGCTTAGATATAAGGTTATGTGCATTTGTTGGTATAAATTTGTTGTAAACAAATCATCAAGAAATGTTTAAAGAAATCAAAGCAATAAGTCGGGTTAGGAAATGTATTTTGCACTATTTGTTGAAGCTTTCCTCATAACAAGGCTTTTTTAAATTACAGGGACATTAATTACTAGATCAATGATAGACAGAACAATGTATTCAAAGCAGTTGAGCCCAAAACGATCAAGCAAATGTGTTTTTTTTTTAAAAAAAAGTAATATGTTAGTGTTCATAAAGCAATAGGCGTGATCAAGTTGTGACCTTTGTCTTCTACGCTGTTGAAAATAATCAGGGAAAAACATAATTTATGTAAGAACTCATTTCTTTTATAGTGGCAAGAGTCCATGAGCTAGTGATGTATGGGATATACATTCCTACCAGGAGGGGGCAAAGTTTCCCAAACCTCAAAATGCCTATAAATACACCTCCCACCTCACTCATATCTTAGTTTAACGTGTAGCCAAGAAGTGAGGTGTAAAGAAAGGAGTAAAAAGCATACAAAAAGAGGAACTGGAAAAAATAAAGTGCTTAATACAAAAAAGTCATAACCACCAAAAATAGAGTGAGTCTCATGGTCTCTTGCCACTATGAAATAAATGAATTTATCAGGTAAGTTCTTACATAAATTATGTTTTCTTTCATGTAAGTGGCAAGAGTCCATGAGCTAGTGACGTATGGGATATAATACCCAAGAAATCCACGAGTCACTAGAGAGGGAGGGATAAAATAACAACAATTTCCCTATTGATTTTGTTAGAATTCACAACTTTAGGTAGAAATTTAAATGAAGTCCTCAAAACAGCCTTATCCTGATGGAAAATCAGATAAGGAGACTCACAAGAGTGAGCGGACAATTCCGAAACTCTTCTAGCAGAAGAGATAGCCAAAAGGAATAACACTTTCCAAGAAAGTATTTTAATATCCAAAGAATGCATATGCTAAAGAGGAGCCTACAAAATCTTCAAAACCTAATTGAGACTCCAAGGAGGAGAAATAGGTTTAATAACAGGTTTGATAGGAATCAAAGCCTGAACAAAACAGTGAATATCAGGAAGTCTAGAAATCTTTCTATGAAATAAGACAGAAAGAGCAGAAATTTGTCCTTTCAAAGTATTTGCAGACAAACCCTTATCCAAACCATTCTGAAGAAACTGCAAAATCCTAGGAATTCTGAAAGAATGCCAGAAAGTGAAACACCATGAAATATAGGTTTTAAAACCCGATGATACATTTTCCTTGAAACAGACTTACGAGCCTGTATCATAATGCTAATCAATGAGTCAGAGAAACCTCTATGACTAAGCACTAAGAGTTCAATTTCCATGCCTTCAAATTTAGAGATTTGAGATCCTGATGGAAAAACGGTCTTTGAGACAGAAGGTCTAGCCTTAAAGGAAGTGGCCAAGACTGACAGCTGGACATCCGGACAAGATCTGCATACCAAAACCTGTGAGGCCATGCTGGTGCTATCGGAAACACATGAGATTTTTCCATTATGATCTTGGAGATCACCCTTGGAAGAAGAAACTAAGGCGGAAAAATATACACAGGTTGGTAAAACCAAGGAACTGCTAAGGCATCCACCATCTCCGCCTGAGGATCCCTGGACCTGGAAAGGCATATGGAAAGCTTCTTGTTTAGATGAGAGGCCATCAGATCTATTTCTGGAAGACACCACATCAGTACAAGATGAAAAAACACATCTAGATGGAGAGACCACTTCCCTGGATGTAAAGTCTGATTGCTGAGATAATCTGCTTCCCAATTGTCTACACCTAGGATATGAATTGTAGATATTTGACAAGAGTTGGATTCCGCCCAAGAAAGTATCCAAGATACTTCCTTCATTGCTGAAGGACTGCAAGTCCCTCCTTGATGATTGACATATGCCACTGTTGTGATATTATCTGTTTGAAAAAGAATGTAAAGTTCTCTCTTCAATAGAGGCCATGCCTGAAGAGCTCTGAAAATAGCACAGAGTTCTAAAATATCGATTGGTAACTAGACTTGTGCGCGGCAAAAAAAAAAATTTCGGTTCGTTTTGGATCGATTCGGATGTTTTCAAATTTCGTTTTCAGATCGATTCGAATTCAGATACATTTGAATGCATTCGTTTTGGATTCGTTCGGATTCATTCGGATTCGAATAAATTCGGATGTATTTGTTTCGAATTCGATTCATAAATTCGGAAGTTCGGTTAGGTGGGATGTGCTGTGTATTAGACTAGTATTATGTACTGTAATATTAGGTGTAACCCATAGCAGAGTGATATAACCTAATATACAGTACAATACTAGTGTAATTGTGATTAGTCCATGGCCATCCGAATGTTACGAATAAATCCAAACTAATTTGGATTTATTAGTTCGATTCGGTGCTACGGTAAGTCGGAAATTCGAATCGATCTGAATCTCCGAATTTGACAAATTCCTCCGAATTTCAATTCGGAACGAAACGAAACGCACATGTCTATTGGTAACCTCGTCTCTTGAGGTTTCCAAACCCCTTGTGCTATCAGAGACCCCCAGAGAGCTCCCTAACCTATAAGACTTGCATCTGTTGTGATCACAGTCCAGGTAGGACAAACAAATGAGGCCCCTTGAACAATAAGGTGATGGTCTAACGACCAAGTCAGAGAGAGTTGAGTGTTGAGATTTAAGTATATCAGTTGTGATATATGAGTATTATCCCTGCACCATTGTGCAACATGCAAAGCTGAAGAGGTCTCATATGAAAACGAGCAAAGGGGATCGCGTCCAATGCTGCAGTCTTGAGACCTAAAACTTTCATGCACATAGCCACTGAAGGGAATGATAGAGACTGAAGGTTTAGACAAGCTAAAACTAACTTAATTTGTCTCTTGACTGTCAGAGAAAGGGTCATGAACACTGAATCTATCCAGAAACCTTAAAAGGTGACGCTTGTCTGAGGAATCAAGAAACTCTTTTGTAAATTGATCCTCCAACCATGTCTTTGAAGAAACCACACTAGTCATTTCGTGTGAGATTCGGCTAAAAGAAAAGATTGAGCTAGTACCAAGATATCGTCCAAATAAGGAAACGCCACAATACCCTACTCTCTGATTACAGATAGAAGGGCACCAAGAACCTTTGAGAAGATCCTCTGAGCTGTTGCTAGGCCAAATGGAAGAGCGACAAATTGGTAATGCTTCTCTAGAAAAGAGAATCTCAGAAAATGGTAGTGGTCTGGATGAATTGGAATATGAAGATAAGCATCCTGTAAGTCTATTGTGGACATGAAATGACCTTGCTGAACAAAAGGCAGAATAGTCCTTATAGTCACCATCTTGAAAGTTGGGACTCTTACAAAATGATTTAGAAATTTCAGATCTAGAATTGGTCTGAACAAACCTTGTTTCTTTGGGACCATGAATAGATTTGAATAAAAACCCAAACCCCGTTCCTGCAGAGGAACTGGAACAATCACCCCTGAAAGCTCCAGGTCTAAAACACATTTCCGAAAAGCCTGAGTCTTTACAGGGTTTGTTGGAACATGAGAAAGAAAGAATCTTCCTATGGGAAGTTTTATTCTGAAACCTATTCGATACTCTTGAGAAAAAATATTCTGAATCCACTGGTTTTTAACAGAGTCTGTCCAAATGTGTTGAAATAATTTCAATCCCCCCCCCCACCAGTTGAACTGGTTTGAGGGCCGCACCTTCATGCAGTCTTATGGACTGGATTATGTTTTTTGAAAGGCTTGGATTTATTCCAATTCGGAGATAGTCTCCAATTAGAGCCAGAGGCCTTAGGGGAAGGAGAGGTTGTTTGTTCTCTATTCTGACAAAAGGAACAAAAATGATTGGGAGCTATAAATTTGCCCTTATTTCTTATCTTGGGGCAGAAAGACTCCCTTTCCCCCAGTGATATTGGAGATTATAGAATCCAACTGAGAACCAAATAAATTACTACCCTGAAATGATAAAGATAGTAATCTAGATTTAGACACCATATCAGCATTCCAAGATTTAAGCCATAAAGCTTTTCTAGTAAGAATAGCTAAAGACATAGATTTAATATCAATATTAATGACATCAAATATAGCATCACAAATAAAATGATTAGCATGTTAAAGTAAAAGAATAATGCTAGAACGTTTGAATTCTGTTTTTAAAACTTCTGAGATTGGCTATTCTTGTTATCAAGAGGACTAGATTCCTCAATACCCGAAGTAAACAATACTTCCTTTAATAAAGAATGAATATATTCAATCTTAAAAAGAAAGGTTTATTTATCAATTTCAGACTCTGAAGTAGGGTCCTCTGAGACAGAGAAAACCTCATCAGCAGAAGATACTTAAGTATGCTGACGATCAATAAAGGCTTCATCAGATTTATGAGAAGTAAGGAGAGACATTTTACATTTATTTGAAGGCAGAATAGCAGTCATAGCCTTCTCTATGGCTGCAGCAATATAATCTTTAATATCTACAGGAATATCATGTACATTTGACTGTGAAGGTTTAACAGTAGATGTATTTGTACTTATAGAAACATAATCAGCATGTAAAAGCTTTTCATAACAAGTGCCACATATTTGAGCTGAAGAAGTAAGATCAGCCAATTTCTGTCATATGCCTACTCACTCACAGTCACAGCTTGTCATATGCCTACTCACTCACAGTCATAGCATGTCATACGCCTACTCACTCACAATCACAGACTGTCATATGCCTACTCAGTCACAGTCACAGCTTGTCATATGCCTACTCACTCACAGTCACAGCATCATTGAAAGGGGGTTGGCCAATATCTTTGTCCTGGGGCCCGGTGAGGTCTAGTTATACCCCTGCTTCCCCTCACATTGAAAAATGAATTGTCAGTGGTTGTGAGCTGGGGTGGGGCAGATGATCAGGAGCTAGAGTAGTGCTGACAGCTGCACTAGTAAAAACTAAGCAGTTATGGGTGTGTAAAGTAAGGACCCATGTCTGGAGTGGTGGGGGCCCTGTCCCTTGTGTGGGGGCCTTGGTGTGGGGCCCCTGTGCCTGTATGGGAGTCTATTGCTCTGCGAGCCCTGGAATGGGACCTGGAGTGTGGAGACTGACCCTGGAGGTCAGGGGACCCTGGTAGGGACAGGGCAGGGAGGAGTCAGGGATAGGAAGAGTCATAAGCAGCAGTGTTTGAAATAGGAGCGGTGGGAGATGCAGTGGGGGCCCTTCCCTAATTTTGCCCTTGTTGGTCTCAGACTTCTCCTGTATGAATAATTAAAAGTTGGGAAGGGCTTTGAGATGTACATATGTATTTATTTAAAAATGCTATAGGCATGTTTAATAGTCCATTAAAAAAGCATAGCGACCCCCAAGACTCATTGTTTTAAAACCCAAAAGACGCAGTTTAAATTAAAACCCCTATATGGGGTTTAAAACCCATTTTTTGTCAAATGGCCTACTAACACAAACATGACCAAAAATGAAATCCATAGACAGATGTGTCCATGGCTGCTTAAGTACTCATAGGAAAAAGGAAAAAACAGCCCCAAAGCGGTGGTTACATGGTAATTTATTTGCTACAAAGAGAGGACAGGCTTGGAAATCCTGCAAATTTTTCAGAATATTGAATTACCAGATGACATGTTATTGCATTAAATAAAAAGTCCAAAGTCAGGGAGACCAGACTACTGTACTGTAGCAGACTAAGTGGACGATTTACCAAATGGCGGGCGGACATGATTCGCTGTAGCGAATCATGTCTGCCCGACATCGCTGAATGTCGACACCATTTAACATTGCACAAGCGTTTCCGGCGAGGCTGAAGGCTCGCGCGGAAACAGGGGCATCAGGGTCCATTCGGCCCTTGATAAATCGGCCCCTTTGTAATTATATGCCCTAGTGAAATAATGTATATGTTTTTTTTCCAAGCATAGAAGAATACAGAAAAGGACATAAATCTTAGAAATCATTGAATCTGGAATAAAGGAAATTAGGAAGTCGAAGGTGTAAAAGCATAATACCCAACAAACATGTTAAGCATTTAATCAATGGGCCAATTCTAGATAGATTAAATTCCTGTGATCACTTATTAAAATAAATGGAAGCACAAGTTCCTTTGAGTAGATGTCTTCATTAAGAAAGAAATATATTAATCTGTAATCTTATTGATTTTCAAATTTCCACTCAGGACCCACAGTGTTAGATCATTGTTTTGTGTGTCTCACAATGAGTGGAACGCTAATTATTGATCCTACGCTAAAAGTTTTCTCTCACATGCTAAGCTGACACATGCAATAAAGCTGGTTACAATATCGCAATCGCTTTAATGTATTCTTCCATAGACTTCAATGGAGAGCTAAAGTAGAAAAATACCCAACAAGTTGCGCAAACCTAATTTAACTGAGTGCGCTAACCCAACATGAAATATTAATATTTTACATTCCAATGTTCTTCACATAGTACAATGGGTTCTATCTATTCATAATATGATTTTATATATAGGTATTGATATATACAGATATATTTAGGCATATCGATTTATAAATACTTAGAACATATTGCCTTATGTGGAGGACAATGGAATGGGAAATATACTTTATTAAATATGAATACTGCATAAAAATGATTTTACATGTTTTCAGCCACATGACTGCAAAGGGCTCCAATGCACTTATATAAATGTCTATATACGTATACATATGTATCTATGTGTTTATATGTGTTTTACTATATATTTACTGTACATATTTCCCATTCCTATGTTCCTCACTTACAGGGTACTGTTATATTTATACATATTTCTATATTTATGTGTGTATACCTATACCTGCATATCTGTTATTATAGATAAATAGGTATATATATATTATTTTACATGAGCAGTATCAGATATTTTTACAGTATGTTTAATTATTTTTAATAGTTTTTTTTAATATTCAAATAATGCCCCTTAAGATTACTACATTTTCATGTGTGAGTAACCAACATACATCTATGTATGTATAGGCGACTAAGAGGGGTATCCGGAACACGGTCCAACCACTGGTCTGTATATAGTACAGAGAAGCAAAAAATAAAATATTATACATTTAAATAAAGTAAAATATTATACATTTCTAGCTGGTTCGAACAATCTGCTTTTTATCCAGTAATATTGCCCAATGTACTTGTTCCTTAACTTAATATATGTCACTTGTATCTTGTATAATTTTCCATGATGTGGTCTAATGAATATAACAAGTAGTCCAATATATAAAAATAGTCTAAATATTTACAATTTCAAAATGTGAATTTATATGACAAAATTATCCAGTTTCTTAATAATGGATATTTATATAGAGAATGCATTATGTTACCTCAGCACTGTCATTATAATGCTTTAAGATTGTTTTTAATTCTCACTTAGTTTGTGTTTTCATTTTACCTGGTGTGGCAAGAGTTAACTGGTTTGCACCTTTGGTATAAATTACCGTACTCTGCTACACCTGACTAGTCTATGAATAAGCATCACTAGGGGCCGTGAAACGAGTAAGACTGGCCTTGTATGCTTGCCTGCCCTGTGCTTGGGAACACACCATGTTTTTATGTAACTCAATAAACGGATGTTTTATTTTTCTACACTAACCGAGTAGTGCCTGCATTTCCTTGCTTCTCTGTTCTATGTATGTATGTATCTCTATGTTAAAGCTCTTTGCAGCTTTTTTTTTCTAATACCTGAGACCACATATCTTTTAGACCTTATAACTTTTTAGTGCATTTTTACAATAATTTTTATCAGACAGTGTTATTATGTGTGTAACTGTTCAATGAAATTTATGTTTGATGTTTTTTTCTTGAGACTTTTTATTCGAATGAAACAGTAAACAGAGCTCTGAAGTCACTCTAACCAAACATGCGTTAAATTCATTTGCGCTCGAGTGATCGCGTTTACTGTCAACGTGCGCTACTTTCAACTCTTGCAAACACCTGCAATAAACCCAAAATCACTCACACGGAAATGATAGCGCCCCACTCGTAATCTTGCCCTCAGTGTGTTACTGGCATATGCAGGTTAAATCACTGCTAAGTGTGTTACTTGCAATATAGGGGTTAAATCACTGCCCTATATTTATATATAGAAATAAATGGGTTAACATACTACAGTGGGTGGATTAATGACCACAAAGAAATCAAACATTGTGAAACAGCGAGTGGAAGAACTAAATAATTAATGACTCAGCTTAGCGTTACACTGCAGCACAAAAGGACAATACAATGCTGATTGAATGTACAATATGCAGAAATGTAGAAACACTAGATACATGTAAAACAAAGTTTATACTTAGGCTGGGAATATAAGGAAGTATATGATAAACAACAGAGATTAAGTTTCCAGCGCCTAAAATGACTAATATACCTGCTTCACTATAAGGAAGATCCCCTATCAGATCTAGTGGGTAGTTACTATAAAAAGTGTATATAGGAGCGCCTACAGGCTAAGGTATATCACAGGGCTAAAAATAGGTCAAAGAATGATAGAAGAAACAGCTAGAGTAGTAAAACAATCCTGACCAAATACTCTGTATGAAATCGTTTTAATCAATAGGGTAATACACAATTATCTAATGTATACCGATGATACTTCAAAATGTGGACAAATACAATAAAATTACAATTGCAATGAAAATATAATAGAGCACACTAATAAAATACTCGATACAATATAGATATGAAATCTAAAAATATCTGAGCTTGTGGGCTACAGATTGGGATACACTATTTCCACAGAAGAATAGTAATGATCCTTAGAGGACCATACTGGTTAAAAATATAAAAAATCTTATTGGCAAATCTTTATTAAATGCAACTAAATCCACAGATAATCTAGTTGAGGTTGGTACAATATTAAAAGTAATCTCTATTATTAAACCATAAAAAGGGATAATATCTATTGGTGAACCAGTGAATGAAACACTCAAAATTGTGTCCAATGTATCAAAAAAACAAAATCAAACACAAATCAAACAAAAAAAAAAAAAAAAAATCACAGGGCTCCATGTACTAAGCCGTCAATTCATCCGTTATTGTAGACGCGGATAAACTCGCCGTTACTCGCCGCGGGCGAAATGGTGTCCGCTGTCGCTATGTACTAATATTCCCCCAATAAATAGACAAGTCTAGCCCGCCGCGAGCAGTTGCGGATTGTTGATAAATTTGACGCCTCGCTCACCGCGACTAAGCTGATGTACTTAACTTTCAGTTGAATTGTCTGGCCAATTATTAACACGTGACATGCAAGGTGTCACAAACATCATAGTAGTCACGGGAATAGAATTTTGCTCCTATAAAAGTTCAACTTATCTAAACAACTTTATTATTGTTCAAAATTTTTTGAAGAGTGATAACAGAGCGTTATTTTTGTAATATTTATTTACAATTTGGATATGGCTTCATCTGGATCTGATAATATATAAATATTAATATAAAAATAATTATAAAGATTGACAACTATACAATACAAATTTAAAATATAGATTACTCTTTAATTACAGTCGACAAATTGGGCGCAATTTATGTACATGGAAATGAGAGACAAATTAGACGCCAGTTATGCTGTAAGTACAATGCTTATATTACTGCCTTTTATATATGTCTAGACTGGCGTCTAGATTGACTTTCCTATTGTTTTGTACCTTGCCCGCCACCTAAAAGGTGGCGAGGCAAAAATAATGAGGTGGGAGCGGAAATTGTAGCGAGCGGACAAATAGATTTTTTAGTACATTCGTTTTTGGCGAGTTGGTGGTCAAATGTGTCTAATTACAGTGAAAAATGGAGCGGTAGCGAGGTTTGGCGGATAAGTACGCTCGCAATTTGAAAGATGCGAGTTTTAACATAATTGACGGCTTTGTACATATCAGTTTGCGAATTTTGACGCGAGATTTGTTGCGGGTAGCTCGCTGACTGCTTAGTACATGGAGCACACAATATGCAAAAAGACAGTGCTTAATCAAATCTTGTGAATCCTAACAAAGGATAAATCCTAACAAAATATACTCTACGTGTCCTATCCTAAATTCGAACAGTACCGGTATGTTCTAGTGTCACTAATCCACTTTCCTAGCGGTAATTCAAAACACCAAAAATAAAACAAATCACTGACTTAAGTGCCTAGTGCGATAAAATTGCCCCTAAATATCCTAAATGTTATTGTGGTCGTAACATTTCAAAAAAGTGAAGTACAAAGGGGTTAAAACACAAAGGGGTTAAAACACAAAACTTAAACAAATATACGTTTTAGATAGAATAAATAAAAGTCAAGTTTAAGTCCAAAGTCTTTTGATGTCCCTCGATAGGGTCCGAAATGGCCAATAATCCTGGGAATGTAGCAATCCAAGCAAATACTGTATAAAATAATCCTGAAAAAGAAAACAAAGTGCACTAAACAAAAAAGCCTATGGGGTATCAGATTATCGGTAAATAAACTTACCCCATTAGGTTATATCCTGGAATTATGGTAAGCCTCACAAATCGTGTGTCGATATTCGTCTACGCGTTTCGGTCCTCTGAAGAACCTTTTTCAAGACATAGTGAGGCTAAGTGTACACTAACCTTATATAGTGTGGTTAAGGGTTGTTCCTTTGAGATATTGGCGCCAAAAAAGGTCGGATGGAGCCGGATTTCCTGCCAGATCTTCAAGGCTATTTTCTGCTAAACCGGATGTCATAACATCCGCACTTCCGGTTGTCGTAAGACCGGAAGTCTCTATTATGCGTACTTCCGGGTAAACTATTTCCGGTGCTTACGGAGCCATTTTGGAAGCGGGCTTCTATATATAATTTAGTGGCTAACTAGTTCACAAATATTTAAGTAGAGTCTTTCAAAAATGTATTCCTTTTGGAACTAGTGGATGATATCTTAATAGTTACTTAAACATTATTATCGGCAACTTCAGTAATTTCGTTGGATAATGCCCCCTATATCAGACTGGGGGATTTTTTAATGATTTTAGGCTTCCATATTCCAGGATTTACAATAGTCATATGTTACACAATATACAACATATACACATAATGAGGGTATTAAAAACCATGTGTTTTATTATTAATTATACCATATTTAACTGAATTATCATTGTTTCTATTTTGAAGCTGTATTTAAGAGCTCTGATTCAAATGGGGTAAAGAATTTCCATTTAAGCGGAGTGGTGGGTGTTTTATTGAGGTACTATATATAAGGGTTTTTAAAAAAATTTCTTAAGTGTGTGGTGTGTACTATTGCTGATGATAATAGGGGATAATCTATTTCATTGCAGTATTATTCTGATTGTTTTTAGACTTAGAATTTTCAAAATAGATGTATTATTTCAAAGTTGGCATTAAGTCCCTTGGGATAGATGCAATCTAAATGAAAGATCCATTTGGCCTCTGTTTTCAGCATTCTTGCTTCCATATTTCCCCCTCTCCAGTCCTTATTTAGTTTACAAATGGCCAAATACTTTCATTTTTTCCTCCATGTACCTCTTTAAAATGTTTGTAAAGGGGCAGGTCTATTTTCTTCCACTTTATTTGTAGGAGGTGCTCCCGAATTCTGTCTCTTAACTTCCTTGTGGTCTGGCCCACATATTGTAGGCCACACCCACATTCAATAAGATATACTACATGATGGTCTGTACATCTGATGGTTTGTTTGATGTTGTAAGATTCATTGGTAGTCTTGGATTTGAAGGTATCTGTCTTCATTCCGTGTTGGCAAGCCTTACAAAGATTGCAAGGGAAGAAACCTTTCAAGTTCTTTCCCAAAACTCCCATGGTGTTTTTAGGTGTTTTATTTCTAGGGACACTAGGGGCTAAGATAGATTTGAGATTGTTCGCTTTTCTGAAGATGAAGCCTGGTTGTTCTGTCAGATGTTCCCCTAATATGTCCCCTAACCTCGACCCATTTTAAGGAAGTAGATTCAAATAACTTCATCCATCAGACAAGCTGCCATCATAAGAAGTGGATCTCAAATATCCCGAAGGGGCAATTAATGAGAATAAGGAAGAACTGTTCGAGTGAGGATATGTGGGCTAAGCAGTCGACAACCCTTAAGAATAAATTTTTGGAGAGGGGATATAACGAAACCTCCATAAACAAAACAATTGAAGAAGTAAGCCTTATAAAAAGAGAAAGCCTACTAACCTACAAGAAAAAACCAAATATAACAACTTCTGAAAATCTCAAAATACCATTTATCACTCAATATAGTGAAAGAAGGAAAACAATTGAGGACATAATAAAACGCCACTGGCATCTTCTGAAGGAAGATGACATATTAGGGGAACATCTGACAGAACAACCAGGCTTCATCTTCAGAAAAGCGAACAATCTCAAATCTATCTTAGCCCCTAGTGTCCCTAGAAATAAAACACCTAAAAACACTATGGGAGTTTTGGGAAAGAACTTGAAAGGTTTCTTCCCTTGCCATCTTTGTAAGGCTTGCCAACACGGAATGAAGACAGATACCTTCAAATCCAAGACTACCAATGAATCTTACAACATCAAACAAACCATCAGATGTACAGACCATCATGTAGTATATCTTATTGAATGTGGGTGTGGCCTACAATATGTGGGCCAGACCACAAGGAAGTTAAGAGACAGAATTCGGGAGCACCTCCTACAAATAAAGTGGAAGAAAATAGACCTGCCCCTTTACAAATATTTTAAAGAGGTACATGGAGGAAAAAATGAAAGCTTCAAGTATTTGGCCATTTGTAAACTAAATAAGGACTGGAGAGGGGGAAATATGGAAGCAAGAATGCTGAAAACAGAGGCCAAATGGATCTTTCATTTAGATTGCATCTATCCCAAGGGACTTAATGCCAACTTTGAAATAATACATCTATTTTGAAAATTCTAAGTCTAAAAACAATCAGAATAATACTGCAATGAAATAGATTATCCCCTAATATCATCAGCAATAGTACACACCACACACTTAAGAATTTTTTTTTAAAAAAACGACCCTTATATATAGTACCTCAATAAAACACCCACCACTCCGCTTAAAGGGAAATTCTTTACCCCATTTGAATCAGAGCTCTTAAATAAAGCTTCAAAATAGAAACAATGATAATTCAGTTAAATATGGTATAATTAATAATAAAACACATGGTTTTTAATACCCTCATTATGTGTATATGTTGTATATTGTGTAACATATGACTATTGTAAATCCTGGAATATGGAAGCCTAAAATCATAAAAAAATCCCCCAGTCTGATATAGGGGGCATTATCCAACGAAATTACTGAAGTTGCCGATAATAATCTTTAAGTAACTATTGAGATATTATCCACTAGTTCCAAAAGGAATACATTTTTGAAAGACTCTACTTAAATATTTGTGAACTAGTTAGCCACTAAATTATATATAGAAGCCCACTTCCAAAATGGCTCCGTAAGCACCGGAAATAGTTTACCCGGAAGTACGCATAATAGAGACTTCCGGTCTTACGACAACCGGAAGTGCGGATGTTATGACATCCGGTTTAGCGGAAAATAGCCTTGAAGATCTGGCAGGAAATCCGGCTCCATCCGACCTTTTTTGGCGCCAATATCTCAAAGGAACAACCCTTAACCACACTATATAAGGTTAGTGTACACTTAGCCTCACTATGTCTTGAAAAAGGTTCTTCAGAGGACCAAAACGCGTAGACGAATATCGACACACGATTTCTGAGGCTTACCATAATTCCAGGATATAACCTAATGGGGTAAGTTTATTTACCGATAATCTGAAACCCCATAGGCTTTT
Source organism: Bombina bombina (assembly GCF_027579735.1). NCBI lineage: Eukaryota > Metazoa > Chordata > Amphibia > Anura > Bombinatoridae > Bombina > Bombina bombina. Next base: position 794,892,316 of record NC_069499.1, read on the forward strand.
TTGTTTAGTGCACTTTGTTTTCTTTTTCAGGATTATTTTATACAGTATTTGCTTGGATTGCTACATTCCCAGGATTATTGGCCATTTCGGACCCTATCGAGGGACATCAAAAGACTTTGGACTTAAACTTGACTTTTATTTATTCTATCTAAAACGTATATTTGTTTGTTAAGTTTTGTGTTTTAACCCCTTTGTGTTTTAACCCCTTTGTACTTCACTTTTTTTAAATGTTACCACCACAATAACATTTAGGATATTTAGGGGCAATTTTATCGCACTAGGCACTTAAGTCAGTGATTTGTTTTATTTTTGGTGTTTTGAATTACCGCTAGGAAAGCGGATTAGTGACACTAGAACATACCGGTACTGTTCGAATTTAGGATAGGACACGTAGAGTATATTTTGTTAGGATTTATCCTTTGTTAGGATTCACAAGATTTGATTAAGCACTGTCTTTTTGCATATTGTGATTTTTTTTTTGTTTTTTTTTTTGTTTGATTTGTGTTTGATTTTGTTTTTTTTATACATTGGACACAATTTTGAGTGTTTCATTCACTGGTTCACCAATAGATATTATCCCTTTTTATGGTTTAATAATAGAGATTACTTTTAATATTGTACCAACCTCAACTAGATTATCTGTGGATTTAGTTGCATTTAATAAAGATTTGCCAATAAGATTTTTTATATTTTTAACCAGTATGGTCCTCTAAGAATCATTACTATTCTTCTGTGGAAATAGTGTATCCCAATCTGTAGCCGACAAGCTCAGATATTTTTAGATTTCATATCTATATTGTATCGAGTATTTTATTAGTGTGCTCTATTATATTTTCATTGCAATTGTAATTTTATTGTATTTTATTGTATTTGTCCACATTTTGAAGTATCATCGGTATACATTAGATAATTGTGTATTACCCTATTGATTAAAACGATTTCATACGGAGTATTTGGTCAGGATTGTTTTACTACTCTAGCTGTTTCTTCTATCATTCTTTGACCTATTTTTAGCCCTGTGATATACCTTAGCCTGTAGGCGCTCCTATATACACTTTTTATGGGAATATAAGGAAGGAAATATACATCTGGTATGCAATATTAGGATGACTAGAGAGACTGGTTTTAGAGTTTAAGAAAATTGTTAAATATTGCTGATGGATGAATAGTGTACTTGAAGCATAGGGGCCGAATTATCAAGCTCCTTCAGGCTCGCTAGAAACAACAGTTATGAAGCAGTGGTCTAAAGACAGCTGCTCCATATCTTGTCCGCCTGCTCTGAGGCTGCGACATCAATCCGCCCAATCCTATACTATCGGAATAATTGACAATCCCTGCTAGCGCACGATTGGCCGCAAATCTGCAGGGGGCGGCATTGCACAAGCAGTTCACAAGAACTGCTTTGCAATTATAAATGCTCACATTTATCGATGTGCGGCGGACATGATACGCTACATCGTATCATGTACGCTCGCACTTTCATAAATCGGCCCCATAGACTTTAGGTGGATGAAATTGCTCTATTGTGATTATCTGTGCTCCAAAATCAGCTGGAATTCACTGGAAATCTCTTGACATTATTGGCCTTTGTATTTATATGTTGTTTTCCAAAACCATCATGAGGTTCTTCAAAAAATCTGGACAGCTTTGAGCTACAAGACTGACCTTTTCAAGAATGCTTTAAACCACAATACTTACAGTTTAGAATAAGGAGAGGAAGCTGAAATCTTATAGTGGTATAACTCATGGGAATAACAATTTAAGAAAGAATGACATAAAAGGAGTCGGGATTTGCTTCTTTCCTGAAAGTGTGGTTGATATAGACTGTAGAATAAAATCACTGTTAAAACAATAAACTATAGAAGTACCTGAATGCAAAGGGACATTTGACACTAGATATATTTTATAATCATAGTGTTGTGGTTATTTCCCGCCTCCTTTTAATCATGAGTGTGGCCATGTTGAAATCTAGCTGTCACTACATTCCATTGCTAGTGCTGCGGAATCTGTTGGCGCTCTACAAAAAACGATAATAATAATAGTAATAATAATATCTTTCTGCACATGTGCAGCAACTCTCCTGTACTGTAATCTAGGCTCCATAATGGCAGCACCCATGATAAGAGGGAGGTGCAAGAAATTTATTTAGTGTTTGTGTCCCTTTAAAGGGACTTTCCAGCCAAAATTGGATGCCACGTGGATGCATTTCAGTTTTGGATAGAATCATTTTTGTAATATACATTTGGCAAAAAGGAATAATTTTATAAAGCTGGCACTAGTCTTGAGTAGGTATAAGGGAATAATGGACTGATAGTCCGGTGCTACCCCCCAAGAATAACTGATATGACAGCAAAAAGTTGGAAAAGGACCAACCAAAGTGGGGGTTTTAACCTAAGCACTTCCCTATTAGAGGAGTAGTAATGATTAGTTAAAATCTATAAACTTTAATTAATAATTATTAAAAGAGAGAATCAAAATTCTCCAAATAACCAACAAGTCACAATAACTTCAAAATTAAAAATGAGCAATCACCCCCCTGTTTCCTGGCCGATATCTGGAGCCATCGGCATCAGGTGTCAGGGGTGAGAGACATGAGAAAAAGTTTATATTACAACAAACGCGTTTCGGCTGTCTAAGCAGCCTTTGTCAATGTTTTGAATTTTTGAAAATAAGCAAAAAATTCAAAACATTGACAAAGGCTGCTTAGACAGCCGAAACGCTCTCACCCCTGACACCTGATGCTGACGTCTCTAGATATCGGCCAGGAAACAAGGGGGTGATTGCTCATTTTTTATTTTGAAGTTATAGTGACTTGTTGGTTATTTGGAGAATTTTGATTCTCTCTTTTAATAATTATTAATTAAAGTTTATAGATGTTAACTAATCATTACTACTCCTCTAATAGGGAAGAGTGCTTAGGTTTAAACCCCCACTTTGGTTGGTCCTTTTCCAACTTTTTGCTCTCATATCATGTAATATACATGTATCAGCAAAAATGCTTCTAATAAAATATATAGTTGTTTAAAAAGACATATTTAAAGGGACACTGAACCCCAATTTTTTTCTTTCGTGATTTAGATAGAGCATGAAAGTTTAAGCAACTTTCTAAATTACTCCTATTATCAAATTTTCTTTATTCTCTTGGTATCTTCTTTGAAATGCAAGAATGTAAGTTTAGATGCCGGCCCATTTTTGGTGAACAACCTGAGTTGTCCTTGCTGATTGGTGGATAAATTCATCCACCAATGAAAATTGCTGTCCAGAGTTCTGAACCAAACAAAAAGCTTAGATGCCTTCTTTTTCAAATAAATATAGCAAGAGAATGACGAAAAATTGATAATAGGAGTAAATTTGAAAGTTGCTTAAAATTGAATGCTGTATCTTAATCACGAAAGAGAAAAATTGAGTTCAGTGTCCCTTTAAATATGCACTGTGCACCAGCATTTTAAACACGATTTGCTCAGAGAGCCTAAGGTGCTTCTACCATCTGGTAATGACTCAATTTGTGAATTTCTGGCATTAAATAAGTCCCACTGGTGCACTGAGCAGCTGCAGCATTTAAAATGCTGGTGCACTGAGAATATCTAGCTATGCTTCACATGCACGTGCATAGAAAAATGCGCTCCAGATGTAGATGCCTGAAGCTTAGGAGCTCCAGCTCTCAGCTGTAATTTAAAAGTAGAGAGTGCTGGAGCTTCCTGAAGCGAAGACGTACATATACGTCTTGCAGTACGACAGGCAAAGTTCTGTAAGACTTATATATATGTTGTATTGGGTTATGGGGTTAAAGGCACATTTTAGTGATAAATGGAAATATTTGGCAATACTCTGCTTCACAACTTGCATCACCAGCTCTATGAAACTGTGTATTGCAAAAAAACAATATAACAATGGGAGAGATTCGTACACTTTAAGCGCTTAATGACAACTGACGTACCAGGTACGTCATGCATTAACAAGCAGTTAATGACAATGGACGTACCTGGTACGTCAGTTGTCTAACAGAGTGCTGGAAGTGATCACAACCACTTCCAGCAGCTCTGAGGGTATTGCAGTGATGCCTCGATATGGAGGCATCCTGCAATACCCCTTTACAAGCTTCCGATGCAGAGAGAGCCACTCTGTGGCCCTCTCTGCACTGGTAGCGATGGTGCCGATGGTGCCGTTTGACCGGGTGGGAGGAGGGAGCGTGTGCGCGCGTGCACGATGTGCACGGGGGTGTGCACATGGACGCGCGTGCACGTGGACGCGCGTGCACGTGGACGCGCGTGCACGTGCACGCATTAGCCACACTGACACCAATGAAGTTAGGAAGGGGGAAAAAAGTAAAAAAAATTTTTTCCATATAAAAGGATCTGGGAGGGGGAGGGGGTGGGGGTATTGTGGGGGGGTTGCTACACTACAGAAATAATTAAAAATAAAAGTTAAAAATAAAATTAAAATACTTTGGTTTGTGGGGCCAAACTGGGTACTGGCAGACAGCTGCCAGTACCCAAGATGGCGGTAATTAGGTAGGGGAGAGGGTTAGAGAGCTGGAGGGGGGGATCAGGGAGGTTGGTGCTAAGGAAGGGGTTCATCACAACTAAAATATTTTATTATTTTTATTTAAAAAAAAAAAAAAACTCTTTTATTTAGTACTGGCAGACTTTCTGCCAGTACTTAAGATGGCGGGAACAATTGTGGGGTGGGGGAGGGAAGAGAGCTGTTTGGGAGGGAACAGGGGGTGGGATGTGTCAGGTGGGAGGCTGATCTCTAAAATTAACCCTGCAAGCTCCTTACAAGCTACCTAATTTAACCCCTTCACTGCTGGGCATAATTCACGTGTGGTGCGCAGCAGCATTTAGCGGCCTTCTAATTACCAAAAAGCAACGCCAAAGCCATATAAGTCTGCTATTTCTGAACAAAGGGGATCCCAGAGAAGCTTTTACAACAATTTCTGCCATAATAACACAAGCTGTTTGTAAATAATTTCAGTGAGAAACCTAAAATTGTGAAAAATGTAAAGTTTTTTTTTTATTTGCTCGCATTTGGCGGTGAAATGGTGGCATAAAATATACCAAAATGGGCCTAGATCAATACTTGGGGTTGTCTACTACACTACACTAAAGCTAAAATTAACACTACAAGCTCCCTACAAGCTCCCTAATTAACCCCTTCACTCCTGGACATAAAACACATGTGGTGCGCAGCGGCATTTAGCGGCCTTCTAATTACCAAAACGCAACCACAAAGCCATATAAGTCTGTTATTTCTGAAAAAGGGGATCCCAGATAAGAATTTACAACCATTTGTGCCATAATTGCAGAAGCTGTTTATAAATAATTTCAGTGGGAAACCTAAAGTTTGTGACAAAATTTGTGAAAAAGTGAACTTTTTTTTTTTTTTTTCATCGCATTTGGCGGTGAAATGGTGGCATGAAATATACCAAAATGTGCCTAGATCAATACTTTGGGATGTCTTCTAAAAAAAATATATACATGTCAAGGGATATTCAGGTATTCCTGACAGATATCAGGGTTCCAAAGTAACTAGCGCTAATTTTGAAAAAAAGTGGTTTGGAAATAGTAAAGTGCTACTTGTATTTATTTCCCCATAAATTGCAAAAAAAGCAAAGAACGTGCAAACATTGGGTATTTCTAAACTCAGGACAAAATTTATAAACTATTTAGCATCAGTGTTTTTTGGTGATTGTAGATGTGATTGTAGATGTGTAACAGATTTTGGGGGTCAAAGTTAGAAAAAGTGTGTTTTTTTCCATTTTTTCCTCATATTTTATCATTTTTTTAGTAAATTATAAGATATGATGAAAATAATGGTATCTTTAGAAAGTCCATTTAATGGCGAGAAAAACGGTATATAATATGTGTGGGTACAGTAAACGAGTAAGAGGAAAATTACAGCTAAACGCAAACACTTAAGGGTAAGAAAATTGAAAAATGGTCCGGTCATTAAGGGGTTAAAGGGACCCTGAACCAAATTTTTTTTCTTTCATGATTCAGATAGAGCATGAAATTTTAAGCAACTTTCTAATTTACTCCTATTATCTATTTTTCTTCGTTCTCTTGCTATCTTTATTTTAAAAGTAGGAATGTAAATCTTAGCAGCCAGCCCATTTTAGGTTCAGCACCATGGACAGTGCTTGCTTATTGGAGGCTTACATTTACCCACCAATAAGCAAGCATAACCCAGGTTCTCAACCAAGAATGGGCCGGCTCCTATGGATCACAGTCCTGCTTTTTAAATAAAGATAGCAAGAGAACAAAGAAAAATTGATAATAGGTGTAAGAAAAAATTTGGGTTTAGTGGGCCCAGTGGCGGACAGAGTAGGGCTTCACAGTCCGGGAAACAGAGGGCATCGTCACAGGGGAAGGCCAAGGCGACTAGGGAGGCGAGGTTTTCGATGGAGGAGAAGGAGGCCCTCATAGAGGCCTATATGGCCAGGTATAGGAGGCTGCAGCACCAGAAGACTACCCCGACTGACAAGAGGAGGCTCTGGAATGAGATAAGAAATGCAGTCAATGCAGTGGGTGGCCGGAACAGAGATCTTGATTCGATAAAACATCGCTACCGGGACTGTAAGATGGATCTCAAGAAAAAGTTAAGCCTGGAGGCCCAACATGCCACAGGAACCGGTGGCGGACCTGCCCTGGAAATAGAGTACTGCCGATGGGAGGAAATGTTGCGGCCCAGCATCTCCGAGGTGGAAATAGTCGGTATCGGAGGAATTGATACCGGGAACCTGCCACTCTCATCTGACGGTAAGCTCATTGAACAATAATTTCACATGCGAATGTATTTCAAGGGACACTATACGCAAACCTTTACTTTCATGATTGAGGTAGCGAATACAATTTGACAAAACATTCAAATGTACTTATATTACCTAATTTGAATCATTCTTGAGATATATTTTAATTAAGAAATAGCCATGCACACGGTGAAACAATCACAGGAGGCAGCTATATTCAGCTAACAATCAGCATCTTATAAGCATATTTAGATATGCTTTTCAGCAAAGAATATCCAGAGAATGAAGCTAATTAGATAAGAAAAGTACATTAGAAAGTTGATAATAAATGTATGCTTCTAAATCATGAAAGATAAAACATTGGGTTTCATGTCCCTTTAAGGATCAGATTAATGCTTTAACGTTGTTTACACGCATTCACAATTACTTTGCGGTTACATCAGTATCTAGGCTATAGGTTAGGTGTGCATTTAAACAGACTGAAAACAAACGCGAAAACATTCAGATTGACCAGAGATATCACAAACACGGTTTTGAAAAAGCGGAAATCGTATTGATTGTTTGTTAGATTTCAAAGTGGATTAATGATTCTGCATTTGTAATTGTATCGTAAGCTAAGTCATTTAAAGCTTGATTTGCAAATATGCTAATATATACATTTTTTTTTTTTTTTTAATATACAGAGTCTGGGGAGGAGGCAGCACAAGAAACACAGCCTCATCTATCTCCCCGGGATGAGAGTGGTGGGGAGGAATTTCCACTTCGGAGGGAAGAGGCCCCCCGTGACGAAGAGCGCACGGAAGCTGATGAAGAGGCCCCGGAAGCAGAGGAGGAGCCCACGGAACCAGAGGACCCTCAAGGACCCGCACACCGCCGTGCACGGGCACCCCGCCGTGCACGGGTACCCCGCCAAGCACAACAAGAGGAAATAGCGGAGGTGCGGGTTCTACTGGACTACATAGACCAGATGCGTAACTCCCGGATACAAAATATCGAAGGCCGCACTCGAATTCTTGATGGACAAAATCAAATAATTGAAGGACAAAATCAAATAATAAACATACTCAATAGAATCGAACAAGGCCAAAACAGAATCTTTAATCTGCACCAAGAGATGTTCAATTTTTCCCGGGAGGCGCATGCTGGTCTACCTCCTGGTCCGCCTCCTGCTGCTGGGCCTCCTGCTGCTGGGCCATCTCCTCCTGCCGGCCCATCTACTCCTGCCGGGCCATCTACTCCTGCCGGGCCATCTACTCCTGCCGGGCCATCTACTCCTCTTCAGCCATCTCATCCTCTTCAGCCATCTCCTCCTCTTCAGCCAGCTTCTCCTCCTCAGCCATCTTCTCCTCCTCAGCCATCTTCTCCTCCTCAGCCATCTTCTCCTCCTCACCTTGGTCGTCCCAGTACTCTTCCTTCCACTCTTCCCACAACATCTCCAAGGAGAACTCTTCGGATTCGGCAGTTGCCCTCCCAGAGCCTCAGCCCCGTGGGAAGAGGGGAAGGAAGAGGAAGGAAGTATTTATTTTCATCTTTAATGTTTTTTTTATTTAATGTGTAATGGATAGGTATGTGATGATGTGGTTTTCATACACTTGTGGACCACACTCTGTATATAATCTACTTCTATGGGACCGGGTCCATGGAGGAAGATTGTTTGCAGAGTGTGGGTTATAAGTGTGTGAAAACCACATCATCACATACCTATCCTTGTTCATGATATTGATTGGTTTCTGTGATGTGATGTCCAAACTGTTTCCCGAATCGCAAACAAAATTACCATTACAATTATCCATGATGGCATATTACTGTTTGAATGCCAATAACACAGCTTAAAGGGACAGTCAGAAAATTATTGATTACAAAGAAAACACTGTATTACGCATTATCAAGTTGGAAACAACAAAACATGGAGAAATACGTGTGACTTATGTGCTTAACCTTGTATCTATGACTAGGAAAAATTACCACTTATTTGTTGTTCTGACATAACAACCTTTTAGATATCAATGATCAATACATGGTAAATAATATGCTGTATGAGCACAAGGTTTTACATATACAAATGCTATACAAATGCCCTCTAGTGGTCAAATTGTATAATGATTACATGCACTCTTCAAGCTCGAAGAAATGAGCACACGAACCTCATAGGTTTAGCTAGCAAATTTAAATAAACAAAGACAAATGATTAATTGGTGAGAAACCTTTGATATCATTGATATTACAAAATTGATGTTTAGAATAATGCAAAACATTATTTGTTTTCTAAACTGTCCCTTTAACAAAATTACATATGCTAACACATATTTGAAGCTTGTTGGTATATCTACATGTACTTGGTCAAAAATTAAATATTGAAATCAGATTTATATTGACGTGTTAAATAAAGTATATTTTCTTAAAGAGACATTATTGTGTTAATTTTCTTTTAGAAAGAAATTTGTTTGAACAATGAATATGGTTTAAAGTCCTTTTAGGAGTGGGGGCTGAAAATATGCTAACAATAATATATTTGAAGATTAAACAATGTGGAACTCATACATGATACAAAAATCAACATTTGCATTAAAGGGACAGTATACTATATTTTTAACAGAACTGTATGTAATAGACACTACTACAAACAACAAGATTAACATATACTGATATCAATATTACAAAGCTTCAAACACTTTCAAAGAAAATCGGGTTAGCTCTATTGAAAATATAGATGAACCCCCATTACAACCATAAAACAAGACAATACCCCATCATTAACATATGAAAAGACCCTTTACACAAACAGGAGAAAGCTGGAGATGGTACTCACATGAAACTCAGAGGCTGGGCGAGGAGTCTGAAAATTAATTACATTTTCTTTGAACAGAAGCAAAATGAAACGTGTATTTGTTAAACAATGGACTATCTAACTAGAGACAAAATAAAAAGTTTTGATTTATAATGTGAGTGTCTAATGAACCTTTAATAAAATATACAACGAAATTACATTTAGAAGAAGTCGGCATCATATATTTAGCATATGATAAAGCTAAATGCATATTGATTACTTTATTCTAACACAATAGCGCATATTTATTAATTAGATATCTTTAACATTAAAAACAACAGTCATTTTTATGAAAAAGGAACATATTGTTGACAAACATATTAAACAACATGGACTATAGAGATTTGCACTTGACTCGAAATATCATATGCATGAAAACATTTTGCTTTCGTTCGTTTATTCAACCAGACATCCAGCAAAAGAGAATGTGGTGGTCTTTATCAGCTACGGGTCAACAATGTAACATGATGCAAATAATACATATTCGCAAGGTTTTTAAAATTGGCTGCAGTCACAAACGTGTTTAACGTGCACAAACAAATATTGCGGTACTACGTAATCCAATCATACGTTTTTTTACCTTTGCATGTGACGTCTTAACATGGCGCTTCCTTGATCACGTAAGAACGCCATCCAATAAAAGGCACATTCTTGATCACGTAAGAACGCCCAAAAAAAAAGGCGCATCCTTGATCACGTCAAAACGCCATCCAATAAAAGGCACATTCTTGATCACGTAAGAACGTCAATCAATACAAGGAATCATTGGACAGCCTGGCAGGTGACGTTTTAAGCAACATGGCGCATCCGAGATAGCTGAAAAACTGCAGCCAATACAAGGACTCAGTTGACAGCTTGGCATATCACTAAAAAACGTATTTATATTTTAGGAACTAGTATGTGTCTAGATTGCTATCTAGGAATGTCACCAAATCATGAATCATCTTTTCGGACTTGACTGTCCCTTGAACTATAGCTATGGTGTATATCTTTAACATTTAAAAGATACACATGAGAAATACATATGCCATTGATGTTTTAAGATATGTTTTGATTGTTTTGGAATAACAATAATGATACATGGATTGATTAAACGTGTCATTTATTCAAGTTTAAATATGGTCAGCCTACCTATAGCCATATATGGGAGTAGAATTATTTTGTTAACATATTTTTAAAAAAATATTCATCATCTAAAATATTTGCATTACACACAGAGATTTATTTGGTTACACTTTTACAATAAGATAGAATAGAAAATGAAATACATGTGCTGTCAACATTACAATAAGATTGTTTATTAATAAGATTATATGTCCTTGTTCATGTAAAAAGGACAAAAACTCTTTAGAAATGGAAATACATTCATTAACAATTGTGCTCACCATCCCTTAAAGGGACATTATTTTTTTTTTAAAAAGAGGATACACATAGACAATACTATTTCAATAAAATGAACACTTTACAGGGATTATATCATTGTATCAATCATCAGATCATTTGTTAAAGGTGCATCAATTCATGCAGAGTTTCTAAATACACACATGGATGTGAAAATTGAAATATACATATATACACAAATAACAATCTATATATACATATATAAAACAATTACTATGCTAATCATAATCATGCAATGATAAAGCTAAGAGAAAAATATATAAATACAAATAATAAGATTACATTGGAGATGTTAATCTTAAAGTCATTTACAATTGTCTTACATATATGATTTTTTATAAAAAAATATTTTTGGTAGGTCCCTTTAAGGATCAACAAGATAAACTAGAGCTTTAAAAAAATAACATGAAGAATGAGGACAAAGAATCATGCAATTACATGTCTTTTATTAGTATGTAAGAAAACATCAACAACGTTTAGAAATAATCTTGTAAAAATAAGGAATATTTGAGCCATATGACAAGGTAACAGAGTGCATCACAGTCCATGAAGAGAGTTGCCAAGGGCCACCATAGCCCCATTGGAGACATATGACAAGGTAACACAGTGCATCACAGTCCATGAAGAGAGTTGCCAAGGGCCACCATAGCCCCATTGGAGACATATGACAAGGTAAAAGAGTGCATCACAGTCCATGAAGAGAGTTACCAAGGGCCACCATAGCCCCATTGGAGACATATGACAAGGTAACACAGTGCATCACAGTCCATGAAGAGAGTTGCCAAGGGCCACCATAGCCCCATTAGAGACATATGACAAGGTAACAGAGTGCATCACAGTCCATGAAGAGAGTTGCCAAGGGCCACCATAGCCCCATTGGAGACATATGACAAGGTAACACAGTGCATCACAGTCCATGAAGAGAGTTGCCAAGGGCCACCATAGCCCCATTGGAGACATATGACAAGGTAACACAGTGCATCACAGTCCATGAAGAGACTTGCCAAGGGCCACCATAGCCCCATTGGAGACATATGACAAGGTAACACAGTGCATCACAGTCCATGAAGAGAGTTGCCAAGGGCCACCATAGCCCCATTGGAGACATATGACAAGGTAAAACAGTGCATCACAGTCCATGAAGAGAGTTACCAAGGGCCACCATAGCCCCATTGGAGACATATGACAAGGTAACACAGTGCATCACAGTCCATGAAGAGAGTTGCCAAGGGCCACCATAGCCCCATTGGAGACATATGACAAGGTAAAAGAGTGCATCACAGTCCATGAAGAGAGTTGCCAAGGGCCACCATAGCCCCATTGGAGACATATGACAAGGTAACACAGTGCATCACAGTCCATGAAGAGAGTTGCCAAGGGCCACCATAGCCCCATTGGAGACATATGACAAGGTAACACAGTGCATCACAGTCCATGAAGAGAGTTGCCAAGGGCCACCATAGCCCCATTGGAGACATATGACAAGGTAAAAGAGTGCATCACAGTCCATGAAGAGAGTTGCCAAGGGCCACCATAGCCCCATTGGAGACATATGACAAGGTAACACAGTGCATCACAGTCCATGAAGAGAGTTGCCAAGGGCCACCATAGCCCCATTGGAGACATATGACAAGGTAACACAGTGCATCACAGTCCATGAAGAGAGTTGCCAAGGGCCACCATAGCCCCATTGGAGACATATGACAAGGTAACACAGTGCATCACAGTCCATGAAGAGAGTTGCCAAGGGCCACCATAGCCCCATTGGAGACATATGACAAGGTAAAAGAGTGCAACAGGCACAACAATAAACTTTTAAAAAGGCCAAATGGCAACAATAAAAAAAAACATCAACATGTGGACGGAGGATTCTTATCTGCCACCTTGGAGCATCTCCAGATCCTCCACTTACTGGTCATCCTCTTCATCGTCCTGTGCATGTCCAGCTCCAGATTCAGGCCTTGAACTTAATCGCATAATTTCACGCAGAGTCAAGTCCTGAACCCGGAGCTGGGCCTGCATGGTGTCGTTCATCCCTCTCAGGACAGCTGCGTTCCTCAACATGGCCTGCTCTACTCTTGCTATACCTTCTAGCATGAGCCATGCTGAGTCACAGCCTAAAATAAAGAATAAATTAAATATTAATGATAATTACACAACAGACGAAAAAAATAGAAAAGATACATTGTCATCATAAAGACAAATCATTCTTTACATCAATTAGTTTAAATTTATTCTTTACACATGAATTATGTTATTCAGACAGACCGAAATCATTAAAGGGACAGTTTACTCAAACATGTTGTCCCCTTTAATTGGTTTTAGATGATCCACTTATACAGCTTGAGTGTATAAAATCTTGTTAAAGGATTTACATTGTACTTACATTAGCAATTTAAATATTTTAATTATACTGTGGTAGGCACACCTATCCTTAAACATTTTGGCATTGAGGACAAGCTGTGTAAACATAGCAACCTGAAGAAATTACATTCCCACTGGGTTAGACAAGAGATAATGTATAAACATTTGTACATTAATTGTTGGATCCAAGTAGTGGTGATTGGTATATGTAGTGATATCCAATTAAAGGGACACTGAACCTAAATATTTAATTGACTGATTCAGATAGAGCATGACATTACAAATATTTAAAAATTACACATATTCTTTAAATGTTTGAATACTATAGCTAGATTTTGAATGCAAGAATGTCGGTTTTTAGGGCAGGCCATATTTGTTTATCAACTTTGTTTGTCCCTGCTGGTTGATGGATACATTCATCCAACAATAAAGAAATGATGTCCACAATTATTTTATTTTTTAAAATAATTATAGGCATTTCTTTGTTTCAATAAAGATATCAAGAGAATGAAGAATAATTCACAAGAGTAGTAAATTATAAATTTGATTAACATTGCATGGTCTATTTGAATCACAATAGAAAATATTTTCCTTCAGTGTACCTTTAAGTATCTTATAATGTTGATTTTGAATGATACTTACAGCTGTGCCTGGGAAGGACAATCCGACACTCAGGACAATGAAGGTTGAGACAGGGGGGAGGGATGGGATTGGGTTGGGGAGGGATGGGATTGGCTTGGGGAGGGATGAGCTGATGCTCCAGGGTAGGCCGTACAGCTGGGGAGTGGGGAGTTGGGGTCTGGGCAGCTGTACGGGCCATAATACGGGGAGAGCGGCGAAGGGGGTTGTAGGGGCGTTTTTTAGGAGGGGCAGGAAATGATAAATGGGAAGGGCCGGCAGGGGTCTGGGCATGGGCAGGAGTCTGGGCATGGGCATGGGCAGTGGTCTGGGCATGGGTAGGGGTCTGGGCATGGGCAGGGGTCTGGGCATGGGCAGTGGTCTGGGCATTGGCAGGGGTCTGGGCATGGACAGGGGTCTGTGACTGGTCAGGGGACTGGGTAGGGGCGGAAACCAGATGACCAGAAGTGGTGGATCCATCTGAAAATTTAATAAATATATATTAACATCTCATACATCATGAAATCAAATCAACACATTTCAAATTGATTATGTTTTCAATATACTTAGAAGTGTGTTTGAATTTGTAAACAATTATGAAATGAGGATATGGTATGCATATAGGCACTCAGATGAATATCAATTACTGTCTGTACAATTATAACATTATTATTGTGTTTTGGCCTGGAATATGCATGTGACATAATGATGGCATGAATTATACATTTTTTTTTAAAAAAAATATTTTCATGCTGCCTGATATAGAAAGGGGGCAGTAGTGTATTTGAACAGACACATAATATTCCTTTTTAAAGTGCAAAAGCTGTAGACTTTGAATGTCTTCAATGAAATGATTTCAAATAAAGCAACATGTTGGAAACATGATAGATATATTTCACATACCATTAGACTCCAAGGCAGCCTCTTCCTCCTCCGTCACATATGTTAAATCAATCTCTGTAAAACATAACATGTTGTGTACACGTTAAGAACAGATATTATAACATATGTTACTGTTGTTCAAAGACACACATCAATGTTGCATTAAAGATATACACACCCAAAGTTATGATTTACATCATTTTGATGGAGCATACAAATTACATTAGATTTGTTATTCTCAATTATTCATATTTTCGATGTATTGTTTGTATTAATTTAAAAATCATAAAAGCATAGTACATAGAACATTTAAGATTTCTCATGTGTGTATCACTTGATGACTGTTGTCAAAAATGAACATGGAAACAAACATATGCTATACATCTTCTGAATAACAAATGTGTAGACTAATAAAGTTTTAATTATTAATCTTTCAATATTAAAAGAAAATTAATATATAATCAGAAGAGAAAATTATATGTTTGTTTCAAATGTTATGCTTCATCAGAATCATGCTCATAATATTGATTACCAATACACCTTCAATGACATATAAATGAGTCAATGGACTTACCAGGAGACTGCAAAGGCAGCTCTATGTCACTGCTGGATTCCTGTGGGCTCACCACACCAACTCTCTCTATGAATGATATAGATATATATTAGGAAACACATTTGGGATATCACTAAATCACATCTGTATCGAATTTTAAGATTAATCAACTTGAAAATGTGAAGAATAGAGCAGTCATTAAACCAGAAAATGCTTGATTGAATCAAGGGGATTCTGTTAAAAATGATGTATTGAACATATGTTTAATTTCAGACTATATTAGACATCAAACTCATCTCATAAGATGCTATTGCATATCTAAATATACCCATTGATCAATGTTCATAAAAGAATACACACAAACCACATTTTGAAGAACAGGTGTTGACAAATCTAAACAAACACATGTGGCACATCGAGCCATTTGTGCAATGTACAGTAATCTTGTTTAGGACACAACACATATTTATCACAATACAAAACCAAATTGATTAGTACAAATATGTAATCATGGTGCTGTTAGAGTATGCTGATATCTATAAAGTAACTCCAACAGTGAATATGTGAATTATATATCAATATTGTTTAATCCAAAGAATGTAAAGATGAATGAATCTATTGTTTATTAAAGGGACACTGACATGATTAATTTAAATCATTGATTTCTCTGTTCAAACTGTTCAAAATGATTTAACATTGACTCCTATTATAATTTGAATGTTGCTACATTTTAATCTTAAAGGCAGATAAGCAATATTGTATTCAATAAATATTGTTTGTTGAAGGTATCCACCAATCATCAATAAAAACCCAGGTTGTTCAACCAAAATTGAGATGCAGATAAACGTACATTCTTGATTTTAAAATACATTTAGCAATAGAATATTTCACATATGATGATAGTATTATATTTAAATGTTTATTAATATTGCATACTCTATCTGAATGACAACATTAATAATTGTCGATCAGTATCCCTTTAATATAAAATTATATTGATTTGACAATGTTGGTGTTAATGAATTCTTTACTCCATATGTTGATGTAATGAATGGGATTGAGCATACAATTCAAATCTAATATGTTATTTAAGGATATCCGAAGAATTATTTAATTTTCATCTATTAAAGGGACATTACATATAAATATTGAACAATGTGGATTTAGTATGTAATGTTCTGTCCATGTTTCTAAGACAAATGTCAATTAAAATGAGACATACCATACTGTGACCAGCCCTGCCTTAAGGATCCAGCAGCAACATCCATATCTGTAATATATTAAATGAGGATTGCATATCATTAATACAAATCATGCCATGTTTAAAATCTTTACATTATTAGCAAATCAATTTAAAACTATTAATCCTTTGGTAGTCCCATGAGTTAATTGTTTCCTCAATTCAATTCATGATAAATATATCCTGTACTCTTATTTTCAATCAGTTGTGTTGTTTACTGTAGCTTTAATTATTTTTTGGTGTTATTTCATTCTCATCAATTGATGTGCATATGTTATAATTTATTTGGATTCTTCTTTTTTTATTATGTATAATATTGAAAATAAGAATACTGTATTCTTCACATATATAATAATTCACATTTCATTTTGACCAACATGTATAAAGCAATGCCACTTACAGCAAAGCCATGTTAACGTGTATGCGCAATTCCATTTTCGCGATCATTGCGCAATGATTCAAAGCGGAATTACGCATCCGTCATTTGACCAACATGTATAAAGCAATGCCACTTACAGCAAAGCCATGTTAACGTGTATGCGCAATTCCATTTTCGCGATCATTGCGCAATGATTCAAAGCGGAATTACGCATCCGTCATTTGACCAACATGTATAAAGCAATGCCACTTACAGCAAAGCCATGTTAACGTGTATGCGCAATTCCATTTTCGCGATCATTGCGCAATGATTCAAAGCGGAATTACGCATCCGTCATTTGACCAACATGTATAAAGCAATGCCACTTACAGCAAAGCCATGTTAACGTGTATGCACAATTCCATTTTCACGATCATTGCGCAATGATTCAAAGCGGAATTACGCATCCGTCATTTGACCAACATGTATAAAGCAATGCCACTTACAGCAAAGCCATGTTAACGTGTATGCGCAATTCCATTTTCGCGATCATTGCGCAATGATTCAAAGCGGAATTACGCATCCGTCATTTGACCAACATGTATAAAGCAATGCCACTTACAGCAAAGCCATGTTAACGTGTATGCACAATTCCATTTTCACGATCATTGCGCAATGATTCAAAGCGGAATTACGCATCCGTCATTTGACCAACATGTATAAAGCAATGCCACTTACAGCAAAGCCATGTTAACGTGTATGCGCAATTCCATTTTCGCGATCATTGCGCATATTCTGTAGAGCGCAAGACACATCATTCCTATTTCATGTGTCACTAATCTAAAATCAGATATCTAAACATCATATGTAGTGTATGTTGTGAGATCTGTATAGGTTTAGTATCTGACTATATACACATTTATTGATTAAAAAAAAAAAATTAAGATATTATATGAAGTTGGATAATTACCTGGTTAAGATTCTCCATCTCCTCCCAGGCCACCGGACGGAGAAGCAGCTGCCCTGGCCCCCGCGTCAGGACTTTCAGATCCCGCAGCTGGGAGGGAAGAAGAGGAGGCCGAGGATGGCGAGGATCTGAATCTTTTGGGGACCCGGAGATTGAGGAGCTCGCATAAAGTCACCTCATAAGGGAGTAGGTACAGTTTCCGCGGGGCCTCTCTTTTGCCACCTCTTTTACGGGCTTGTACCCAGTCCCTTATGAGGTTGACTTTTTTGGTTAACCTCAACCTCATATCTCCAAATCTCCTCATGATCTGATCCTGGGTCCTCTGGACGTCACACACCAATCTAACCGCATTGGTGATAGACTCCCAGAGGGCCTTCTTAACAGGCGCATCTGTCAACCTCCTCTTGTTCCAAAACAGCTGGGGATAAAAGTCCTTGACGGCGTGGACCAGTGCAGAGCTCTCCTCCTTGGTGAACCTGGGAGCTGACATGCCTGCTGGGTTGTCCAATAAATATATTATAATAATAATATAAACTGCCTGCAGGCATTAGAGAACTGACAAAGATGGCAACGTGTAATGGACTTTTATATGTTGAAGTAAACATGAGATGCACCATGGGACAAGTTATCTGTACATCTGATTGGATAAAAGTTTGAAATATTGTTAGAATGTCTGTGAGACCATCCTGACTCAAGTTGTGTTTGTGTGATGAACTCTGATTGGCCGTTCCTTAATGTTTCATATCTTAGTAACTTCCTTACACATACCTCATGGTGGTGCTGTAACTTCATTTTTCATGTAGACTTATTTGTAACTCATGGGCCTGTCATGCGGATATGTGTGATGCAGATTTAATATCCGTGATCCGTTAAATATTAATGATTAAATTCTATTTAACATCTAATACTGTCACATTATTAATGTTGTAGATATTTCTCGGTTTAATAACGGTCTGTTTCTTTAATACAAATACGCATTTAATATTGTATGTCTTTATTGTTCATAAAATCCATTTATTGACTTATTATGAAGTATTGATATTGCTCTATTAAATGTATTTCATAATGCACATTGATTGTGTGCTATTGCGTGACATTAGACTTTAATGTTTAAAGATGCTAATCTGGTGTTTCAAGATGCGTTTCCCACGCAATATTTCTGAATGGTCAAATTCAGGTTATAAGGTCAGTAACTTGGATAATCTGTTTATAAATGTTAAACTACAGGTTTGTTTGTTATTAGTAAATAAACCTTGAGCTTGTATTTGTCTGAAGTGCTCATATATGTTATTGTGCAATGGCGTCTTTATTTTTAAATAGACATTACAAACAAACAATTGTATCAAATGATCTGTAGAGATAAAAGATTGTTTAGACTTTAAAATGTAAATCAATTTATCTTAGTATTTAGATATCCTCAACAGAAGAAATTTAAATGCACATGGTTGAGACAATCACATAAGGCATCTATGTGCATCCACCAATCTTCATCTACTGAGCCTATCTTGATATGCTTTTCAAGCAAAGTATGTCAAGATAGGAAGAGAAGTAAATACACTCTTTAAATCTCTTAAAGGGACACTGTCCAAACAAATTTAGCGTTGGTGATTCAGATTGAGCATGAAATGTTAATCAACGTTATAATTTAATCCGATTCTCAAATGTTAACAATTATCTTGTTATCTTTCTTTGCAAATCAATAATGATATTTGAGATTACGGACAATTGTTTCAAAAAACCTGGGTTGTCCTTGATGATTGTTGGATAAATTAATCCACCACAAAAAACCAAGTTCAGTCCAGAGTACTGAAGCTAATAAATTATCTATTTAATGGCTTATTTTTAAAGTAATGATAGCAACATCACAAGGAGCATTCATAATATGAGACAATTTTTAAAGTTGCTTAAAATAGAATACTCATTCAGAATGTATAAATCATTAATTTTTTAACTGTCTCCCTTTAAGTATATTTTTAGTTCATGTCCCTTTAAATAAACATTTCACAATAATGCTTGAAATATCAGAAACCTAGGCACCTTCCTTTTGATAAATTAGTATAACATATGAGTATATAAAATTTAGATTAACTTCTGGATTGTTTTACACACTGACTGAAATATATATTGTAAAGGAGGTATTTCGGAGTCTTCAGCTTAGAGGGACATTAAGCTAAATGTTATGTATGCATTTTGGATAAGATTATAATATTTGAACAACTTAATATGTTTTGGTATTCAATCATTAGATTGTAATTATATATATTTTTGGATTAAATACATATCTACATAGGCTATTTTGATGCTGATTGTTGGTTGCACATAGATACCTTATGTAATTGACTAAGATATGTGCATTGATTTTTTTTTTACAAAGTATATTTAAAGACTGAATGTAATTCTATAGTACTTTCTAAATATGTTTAAATTCTTTTATGAATTATTTAAAAATCAATACACAATATGTGAATGTCCCTTTAAGGACCAAAACATTTGTAATGTTGATTTAACATTGTCAAAATAAACTAAAGGGGAATGAAAATTATATATAGATATGTGATGTCTAACCCAAGAGGTATGATTTTAAAAACTACATAATATTATTAACTATAGTTAAATGACTCCACTAGAAAATCAAATCGATTAACCTGCCATCCAATAACTAGCTTGTGAAAAATATAAAGTTAAATGACCTACCATTTATAAATGTAAAAATTAAAATAATTTAGCAAATAATGTTTTGAGATACCTAAGGAAGATACAAGATCTTATAAAATTAATTTTACATTCAACAACACTGTCACTTTAATGTAATTGAACCACTTCCCCTTCTTAAAAGTGAAAAAAATTAATTTTTGTGAAATTGACTACATATCCGAAATTATTTTAACATCTAAGAATTTCAAAAGAAAAGCATTGATGGATCTCACTCCCCAATGAATGCTAAAAAAGATAGTTTAATGTAATATTCTCTGAATCAGTGGATTTTCCACAATTAATGCATTATTTGATCTTATGCATGTGCTTGTCAAATAGACAACTACCAGTCATGGGAGTCAAATTGATTTTTATTGACAGATTATATGGATATTTATTATAATCTGTTCCAAAGAGTGTATTTAATACTAAAATGTTTATTATTACCATTTTAAAATTGAATAGTTTCTGAACCAAAAATAAAAAAATATTCCTGGAAGTCATCAGATGCCAATCTGAAATGTAAAATTTTTTTTTACAAAAGTTAATACACACGTAGTCAAAGATTCATAAAATACATTTACAATCATCTTGTGTCTATGCTCTAACTTTGTTCAACATTTTTTAAAGATATTTATTAATTATATTTAAAAAAAAAAAAAGAAAATATTGTGTAATAAAATAAAAAAATAAAAATCTGATTTTCTAATTATACATAAAAATGTATATCACATTTCAATAATATATATGTTGAACATAAATGTCATATTTCATGTCCATTCAAATACCTCTATATCAACTATAATATGTATTCCTTTTTATGATTGTGATCCCTAAATATCTAATGATGAAATATGTATGACTAATGTATGTAAGCTACCAATAATCAACATTCTTCCTGTGATTCTTAACTAGCATGCATTGGTACACCAACCTGGATAATGCATGGTCTTTGAAAGTCAATTCAGGGGTAAACAGTTGATCTTCAATAGGTGTCTTATTCATCATTTCAAAAATAGAGGACTGAAATCCCATCTAAAAATTAGAAATTCATCTAAGTGTCTGATTGTGATCCCTAAATATCTAATTAAGAACTAAATATGACTAATGTATGGAAGCTACTAATATTCAACATTCTTCCTGTGATTCTTAACTAGCATGCATTGGTACACCAACCTGGATAATGCATGGTCTTTGAAAGTCAATTCAGGGGTAAAATGTTGATCTTCAATAGGTGTCTTATTCATCATTTCAAAAATAGAGGACTGTGAAATACCATCTAAAATTTTGAAAATCATCTAAGTGTCTCCAATAGGATGCCTCAACAGCCTTATTCTATTAAATACTTGGCACTTACCATGTGAACATGTCTTTGTATGCTTTTCAAGGTCAGCAGATTTGAAAGATAATGCCAGACATGATCCCATTGGTATACTTCAATTTCAATCTTGGCTTTTTCCACTGTCAGTCTGGGCAATCTTCACTGTCAGGCTTCTAATTCTTCCCTTTCAGTCTTTAAATTAAGTCAGCTCCCTAATGGCATAAAAGGTTTATTCAAAATTACTACAAGTGTGTGAATCATTTCTCTAGCCCTCTCCCACCCACCATTTCATAAGAAATTTCTGTCACTAGCTTACTGTGTAGCATCTTGTGTTATGTTCTATCAAGTGTGAAGATGAGTCATATTGAGCAGAACAAACCTCTAATGTGTGACATTGAACCATAGTCATGCTAGAGGATCCCTTTCTGAGTATTTTCATTTTAAGTAATGTGTAAACTAAATACTAGTTTAGAAAATGTATGCCATATGATGTATTTGTGTACAATTCATGTCAGCAACAGTCCAGACATTTATACTTACCAGCTGATGTCCTCTTTAAAAACCAGGTGGCAAAGACTCGCTACAGGACCCAATGGCCAGAGCATCACCTATATTAATAAATGAAACACATTTTTAGCATTTGATGAACAATCCTAACATGTTTGCACAATTCTATACTTGTCATTTCCCTACAGTTCACATCTATTGATAATACTCCAGTCTAACTTCTATTCTTTACCGTCTAAAGTTGCGGTTGATGATGTCTGCTCTGACATTGAGCCCCTCGTCCCGGAATGGCCCCTCTAGAACAGGATCATCCTCCTCATCTCTGAGGAGGTTTCTGTCCGGCCGGACGGCCTGCAGCATCCCAGCCCGCTGTGCAATATTATGCAGGACGCTACAGGCTACAACGATCTTAGCCACCTTCTTTGGGTTGTACTGGAGGGCTCCTCCTGACCTGTCCAGGCACCTGAACCTCATCTTCAGGAGCCCGAACATCCGTTCAACCACCGCCCTGGTTCTCTTATGAGCCCTATTGTAGCGCTCCTCAGACACATCAGTCGGGCTACGCAAGGGGGTAATGAGCCAAGGCCGGCTCATGTACCCAGAATCACCTATAAATTATGAACAGAACATAATTCCAACAGAATCCTCAAAATAGTATTTGTAGTACAATAAAAAGTTTTGTACATGATAATCCATTAACAAATGTTTATTTTAACTTTAAAATATCTAGTTCAATATTATTCTCTATCTTCCCATTTCATCTAAGACATGCTACATATGCGTATTTCTCCTAAATCAAGCCTTGTGTAAAATGCTAACTACATGGTTACATTACATTCTCTATCTGAGCATTTAAGGTAAGACATGCTACATATCTGCATTGAACTAAAAGACATTTGCGGAAAGAGACAATGACATGGTTAAATTGCATTAGCTAATATCTTCACATTTCAGCTAAGACATGCTACATATGCGTATTTCTCCTAAATCAAGCCTTGTGTAAAATGCTAACTACATGGTTACATTACATTCTCTATCTGAGCATTTAAGGTAAGACATGCTACATATCTGCATTGAACTAAAAGACATTTGCGGAAAGAGACAATGACATGGTTAAATTGCATTAGCTAATATCTTCACATTTCAGCTAAGACATGCTACATATGCGTATTTCTCCTAAATCAAGCCTTGTGTAAAATGCTAACTGCATGGTTACATTACATTCTCTATCTGAGCATTTAAGGTAAGACATGCTACATATCTGCAATGAACTAAAAGACATTTGCGGAAAGAGACAATGACATGGTTAAATTGCATTAGCTAATATCTTCAGATTTCAGCTAAGACATGCTACATATGCGTATTTCTCCTAAATCAAGCCTTGTGTAAAATGCTAACTACATGGTTACATTACATTCTCTATCTGAGCATTTAAGGTAAGACATGCTACATATCTGCATTGAACTAAAAGACATTTGCGGAAAGAGACAATGACATGGTTAAATTGCATTAGCTAATATCTTCACATTTCAGCTAAGACATGCTACATATGCGTATTTCTCCTAAATCAAGCCTTGTGTAAAATGCTAACTACATGGTTACATTACATTCTCTATCTGAGCATTTAAGGTAAGACATGCTACATATCTGCATTGAACTAAAAGTAGACATTAGCGGGGGGAAAATATATGGTTAAATTGCATCCTATAGCTGAACATTACGCTAACATTTTAAAACTACAGTGGCAATTGTCAAAATAATTAACCATGTTGTGCACAAATACTCACCAACGAGATAACCAGGGGGCATTTGTCTTTCCTCAAACTGTCTCCACAGGGACGACAGAGAGAGGATGCGGGCATCATGACAAGCTCCTCCAAAATTCGCACACACATGCATAATCCTCATCTGTGCGTCACAAACATACTGCATGTTGAGGCTATGAAAATGTTTGCGATTTCTGAAGGGCGAGTCATCAATTGGAGCACGCAGCGCAATGTGGGTACAATCTATGGCTCCCAAGACATTGGGCATTTGAGCAATATCAAAGAATTCCCGCTTCAGGCGCCTCCAATCACCATCATTCTGTGGGAATCCTATGTATTGCTTACTGATACGTACCATGGCGTCCAGAAAGTTATCAAACACCCCAGAGAATGTTCCTTGAGCCAGGCCATGCATGTACAGTTCTCCGGATTGAAAACTCCCGGAGGCCAGGACGTATAGACAGCTTAGCATCCTACTCATGGCGGGAACAGCAGTCCTTATTCTTATACGTGGCTCCAAATGAGGTTTAAGAAGATCGTAAAGGCCAATGAGCTGTTCGCGATCGAGCCGATACTTATCAAAAACCTCAAAGTCGCTCATGTTTTCCAAGGTTGGTCTCACCCTGTAGACACGAGGACCTCGAACCAGATGACCCCTTCGTCTCAGTCTGAGCCGCCGAGGCTGCCTGATTCGACCAACAGATAGTTCGCCAATAGCAGCACCAGCAGCGTCTACCATGTCATCGTCATCCATCTTTCAAAACAGCGTAACAAGGTAAGCACTTGATCTGATGTGGATCACAAGTGATGCATTGGCCATGTTGTTTGGGGGATTTATAGTACAATTAGTCCAATGGTAGTGAGTTTGTAATGATTGCTGATTGTATTCACCTGTTTGTATGTGAGCGGCGCGAATGCTTTCACAGTGGGCGTTTATTTGTTGTTTGCTGAAATGTTATTTTCAAACAATGATTCTCAATGTGAAAGTGTCAAATATCACACATACAGTGCATGTTTGTAATGTTTGTTCATATGCGTAATCAATATTTCTTAAACGCGATCTTATAGTAACAAGCACACGTCCAGGCTAACATGAATGAAAGTGCATAGTTGTGTATAATGTGCATCGAATGTGATCGATCAATGTTGCTGCAATATTGTTTGTAAACGATAAAGTAACAGCTGCCATCTGTAGGATTGTATATATAAGTGATTGCCGAGCTGTCAATATTGTATGCGTCCCTTTAAAATCGCACTAATGCTGAATAACTTCCGGCTGTCATCTGTAGTATTGTATATATAAGTGATTTCCGAGCTGTCAATATTGTACGCGTCCCTTTAAAATCGCAATAATAATTCCGAACTTCCCGTCTGCCATCTGTAGTATTGTATATATAAGTGATTGCCGAGCTGTCAATATTGTATGCGTCCCTTTAAAATCGCAATAATAATTCCGAACTTCCCGTCTGCCATCTGTAGTATTGTATATATAAGTGATTGCCGAGATGTGAATATTGTACGCGTCCCTTTAAAATCGCAATAATAATTACGAAATTCCCGTCTGCCATCTGTAGTATTGTGTGTATATAAGTGATTGCCGAGATGTCAATATTGTATGCGTCCCTTTAAAATCGCAATAATAATTCCGAACTTCCCGTCTGCCTTATGTAGTATTGCATATATAAGTGATTGCCGAGCCGTCAATATTGTATGCGTCCCTTTCAAATCGCACTAATACTGAAGAACTTCCGGCTGTCATCTGTAGTATTGTATATATAAGTGATTGCCGAGATGTCAATATTGTATGCGTCCCATTCAAATGGCACTAATACTGAAGAACTTCCGGCTGTCATCTGTAGTATTATATATATAAGTGATTTGCGATCTGACAATATTTATTAATTGTCCCATTGAAATCGCCTTAATAATGGTGTTCCAAAATGTTGTTTACGTATATGTTGTATTGTAGTATTGAGTGTTAAAGTTCCGAAAGGGGCGGTACAGTCGTGAATCTGTGATGTGTATGGTTGAATCTTCTAATGACGTCATGATATTATTAACCTGCCTATGTAGTTCTGAAATCCTCATTGTGTTGTTGTATTGTGCTACATTGTTATTGTGTGCTGAATAAAATCTAAATGTGTGCTTTGTGGTTGCGTGATGGGTGATGCGTGTTATGTACATGTACGTATATATATTGTGATTGTGTCCCACATATGCTGACTTCTATATAGCGGTCTGGCATTGTTGTTCCTTCCCATAAAGTGACATCTGTAATCTGGTGTACTGATGTTCTTGTTGTACGTAATTCCTAATGGTTTCTGGTGATGGAATCATGATGTTAAAAGTACAGTAAAATCCATATGTTGTGTTTTGTGATTCCTCTAGAGAATGTAATGTGTTTTTCCCCCATCATTTGAATGCACATGTATGAGTGAATGTTAAAAGTAATGTATGTGCATCCATGAGTGATCATGTGTTAAGCCTATGTAGATATGCTGTTGCTGCAAGCATATGAGTTGAATAACTGAAATGCAATAATAAAGGTAAATGAGAATTGTTTCCCATTGTGTAGTGTTTGTGAATCCTGAAAAGTTGACATTATTTTTGTGTCCGTTTAAATGTAATATTTTTAAAACAAAAATGTTGTTACTAGTGATGTTGATTTGTAGTTGATGTAATATAAAAGTCTGAAATAATTTAATGGTGTTGTGAATATTCAAACAGTAAAATCCATAAATCCACCATAGGGAAATAGTAATTTCTTGATCTATTTATCATAGCTGGGTCTAACGCATGAAATCATGTCTTTTCTAGCGCTGGTATTTGGAGTTTTTCTGTCTACGCTATTTGCGTGCGTTAGGGAAATGAGGGTTTCGCGTGCACGAGCACGTCTTCCCAATAGAAGTCAATGGAGGCTCTAAAATTTGTTCTTGTTTTTTTCTAAGACTGGTTTTCCTCGTAAAGTGAATGACGTCATGAGCTTTTGTGAAAAAGTAACTAAATCGTGTTCTTTTTGTAATAAATAAATATTTTGTGTATGTCATGTGGTGTATATTGTTTGTATGCATCGATGAGTGTATGTTTGTGATAATGTTATTAGTTAGATGTAGGTATATGAGGGTCTTTTCCCGTGTGTCAATGTAAGTCAATGGGAAAATGGATTTGTGTTGTTTTTTTTCTAACACCCGAGATCTCGCAACTTTAATCCTTTGTATTTTGATGAAAAATTATTAAATATGAAAAATAAACATAGTGTAGTGTTTGTATGACTGTAAGTGTAGTTTGTGTAATATTTTTTTTTTGATTCGTGGATCTTTTTTTTGTCGGTATATGTTTACTACTGGGTCTGAGGTGTCGGTAGAAATGTGAGCGTTAGGTTTTTTTTGAGTGTCGGTAACTGAACTCTAAATACCGGAGTCCGTAAGAAACCCGCGTTAGGAGCCTCTAACGCTGGTTTTCACGGCTAACGCCGAACTCCAAATCTAGGCCTAAGCATTCAGCAAAGCAAGTAAGTATATTTGGTCCTTAAAAATGGTGAAATTAAAGGGATAGGAAAGTCGTTAAACCTTCATGATTGAGATAGAGCAGGGTTCTTCAAACTACACGTTACTAGATCACAACACAAGGTATACTGGGCTGCAACTTGTGTGTGTGTCTGTTGTAGCAGGATGTGTTTTATATGAGAGTGTGTGTGGTGTGTGTGTGTGTAATATGAGAGTGTGTGTGGTGTGGTGTGTGTGTGTGTGTGTGTGTGTGTGTGTGTGTGTGTAATATGAGAGTGTGTGTGGTGTGGTGTGTGTGTGTGTGTAATATGAGAGTGTGTGTGGTGTGTATGTGTGTGTAATATGAAATTGTTTGTGGTGTGTGTGTGTGTGTTATATGACAGTGAGTGTGTGTGGGGTGTGTAATATGAGAGTGTGTGTGGTGTGTGTGTGTAATATGAGAGCGTGTTTGGTGTGTGTGTGTATGTTATATGACAGTGAGTGTGTGTGGGGTGTGTAATATGAGAGTGTGTGTGGTGTGTGTGTAATATGAGAGCGTGTTTGGTGTGTATGTGTGTTATATGAGAGTGTGTGTGGTCAGTGGCGTCACTGGGGGGGCGGGGGGCGGGCCGCACCCGGGTGACACCCTCCAGGGGGTGACACCAAAAAAAAAAATTTTTTTTTTTTTTTTAAATTTTAAATTTTATTGAAATTCAAAGAAATACAATGTTGAGATGCTTAGATTTTTTTTTTATTAGAGGGGCTGGCATTTGTGAACATTGGTGGGACTGGGGAAGTTGTAGACACACATTTTTTTGCCCCTTGAGCCAGTGCTGCAATTTCAACATAGTTTTCCCAGCTGCTTTTGCTTGTTTGTACTTTGCTTCTCCCCTGCCCAATTTCTCTATGAATGTTGTGGGCATGCCGTGGGGCTTGCAAACTTGCGCTGCTAGCCTAAACCTGCCTGCCTTTCTGTGCTCACTGCTCAGTGACATGTGGAGCAGTGGAGTCACTCACTGCTGTGCTGTCTCTCTAAACGGGAACTGGTAAATCATGAGGGGATGCCTGGCACCTGACCGCATGACTGTTTGACACTGTCTTTAAAGTGAAGGAGCCACGTATGATGCCCACCAGACCATTACGGTTACGGTACACTAAGTGCACACTGAACAGGTAGGAGGGCGGGCGGGGGTCTGGGGGTGGGCAGACTGCAGAGGTGATTGGCTATAAGAAGCGGTAGGCACGCGGCCCGGGGCTGTGCACTGACAGACTTGGAACAGAGTCAGAGAGCAGAATTTTCATAATTTCCGCGCCTAAACCTTTTCTTCAGTGATTTATTTTAGAGTGCTCTGTTTATCTTTCATTTGATGCTCTGCTGAGCCAGGGAGCAGCTCTAGGCATGCGCTTTATAATTAATGCAGTGCAGTTTACATATTTTGTAAGTGTGTGTCTGAGTTTTTGTGTGTGTGTGTGTCTCAGTGTCTTTGTGTGTGTGTGTCTGAGTGTGTTTCCAAGTGTTTGTGTGTGCATCTGAGTATGTTTTTAAGTGTGTCTGAGTGTTTGTATGTGGGTGTGCCTGTGTTTTTGTGTGTGTCTGCTTTCTGGGGGGGGTGACACCATAACTTACCGCACCGGGTGACACCAACCCTAGTGAC
Organism: Bombina bombina; assembly: GCF_027579735.1. NCBI lineage: Eukaryota > Metazoa > Chordata > Amphibia > Anura > Bombinatoridae > Bombina > Bombina bombina. Next base: position 794,921,702 of record NC_069499.1, read on the forward strand.
GCCACTGTGTGTGGTGTGTATATGTGTTATATGAGAGTGTGTGTGGTGTGTGTATGTGTAATATGAATGTGTGTTATATGAGAGTGTGTGGTGTGTGTGTATGTGTAATATGAGATTGTGTGTCTATTTAAAATGAGAGTGCGTGTGTTGTGTGTATGTGTAATATGAGAGTGTGTGGTGTGTGTGTATGTGTAATATGAGAGTGTGTGTGTGTAATATGAGAGTGTGTGTGGTGTATGTGTGTTGTATGAGAGTGTGTGTGTATGTGTAATATGAGAGTGTGTGTGATGTGTGTGTGTAATATGAGAGTGTGTGTGTGTATGTGTAATAAGAGAGTTTGTGTGGTGTATGTGTGTTGTATGAGAGGGCGTGTATTACCTTTTTATAACACTTTCAATCAGGTATAAAGTATGCTCTCATTTTACTCACTTTGCCAAAAATTGCAGCTATCTTGTTGTATATTACTTCAGAAATTCTCAGACCAAGCATAAAAATAAGGTATGTGGTATCATGGCACTGGGTCTTGGGGAAAAAAGTTTGAAGAACCCTGAGATAGTGATGTCGCGAACCTAAAAATTTAGGTTCGCGAACGGCGGACTCGAACTTCCGCAAATGTTCGCGAACCGGCGAACCGGGCGAACCGCCATTGACTTCAATAGGCAGGCGAACTTTAAAACCCACAAGGACTCTTTCTGGCCACAAGAGTGATGGAAAAGTTGTTTCAAGGGGACTAACACCTGGACTGTGGCATGCCGGAGGGGGATCCATGGCAAAACTCCCACAGAAAATTACATAGTTGATGCAGAGTCTGGTTTTAACCCATAAAGGGCCTAAATCACCTAACATTCCTAAATTGTTTAGAATAACGTGCTTTAAAACATCAGGTATGATGTTGTATCGATCAGGTAGTGTAAGGGTTATGCCCGCTTCACAGTGACAGACCAAACTCCCCGTGTAACGCACCGCAAACAACCGCAAACAGTCCATTTGCACAACCACGAGATAGATAGATTTGATAGATAGATACATTGAAGGCAACTTCAATAAGATTACACTAGCAGACTGATGTTTCACAGTCAAAAAATATTTTTTTTAAATATTTACACTACTGTTATAACAAATATGATTGGTAGCACTAGTTGGCAAGTGGGCCTGGCACACACTCTGGGAGGAAGGCAACTGCAATTAGATTACACTAGATGACTGATGTTTCTCAGTCAAAAAAGTTTTTATTTTAAATATTTACAATACTGTTATAACAAATATGATTGGTGGCACTAGTTGGCAAGTGGGCCTGGCACACACGCTGGCAGGCAGGCAACTGCAATTCAATTGCACTAGCAGACTGATGATTCACAGTCAAAAAAGTTTTTATTTAAAATATTTACACTACTGTTATAACAAATATAATTTGTGGCACTAGTTGGAAAGTGGGCCTGGCACACACGATGGCAGACAGGCAACTGCAATTAAATAACAATAGCAGACTGATGTAAAAGTTTTTTTTTAAAGTTACACTAATGTTACAATAGATAGGAGTGATGGCACTCAGGATAGAAGTAGGCACAGTATGTGCTGGCAGCCTGACATACAGGCTGGCACTAGTGGCAGGCTGGCCTGGCAACTAAAATTAAATAACACTAGAAGACTGATGTAAAAGTTTTTTTTTACAAAATGTAAACTAATGTTACACCAGATAGGAGTGGTGGACTGGCACTGAGGATGGAAGTAGGCACAGTATATGCTGGCAGCCTGATACACAGGCTGGCACTAATGGCAGCCAGGCAGGCCTGGCAACTAAAATTAAATAACACTAGAAGAGGACTGATGTAAAAAAAAAATTCTTAAAAAATTTACACTAATGTTACACCAGATATAAGTGGTGGAAAAAAGAGCTATTAATCACACTATATGATGTGGGCCTGACACACAGGCCTGATGGGAAATGAAATTAGATTACACTAGCAAAATGATTTAAAAGTTTTTTTTTAAAAATTTACAATAATGTTAAGCAGATATGAGTGGTGGCTGGCACAGCAATTAACCACAGTATATGCTGTGTAAGCCTGACACACAGGCCTGATAGAAAATGAAATTAGATTACACTAGCAAAATGATTTAAAAGTTTTGTTGTTTAAATTTACACTAATGTTAAAGGATTACTTTCTGTTATAATTTTTAAGCTAAACAACTAACATATTAAAGTTAATAAACATTAATTTAAACCTACTGACCTATATTTTCTCCAAAACGAAGTTTCATAACGTTCTAAAAGTTATATCTTTTATTCGCAGATGATGTCACGTTATCCTGCCCACTATTTTCAGCACTGCATGTTCAAAATACTTAAACCAATAACTTTGTGTTTAAAGCGCCATTTTGAAACCTAGGTATTGTAAACGGATTGGTACAGAGCAAAGGATACCCACGGAGTGGGTTTGGAAAACAATTACATTTGCAGACAAGATTTCTGATATACGGTAGAGATATGTTAATGAAAGTTTATTTGGGGTAGTTAGTTAGTAACAGGCATAGAAAATATTTATTTACAGTGGCCCATTAAGCAGATATCAGTGGTGGCACTAATCACAGTATATGCTGTGAGCCTCACACACGGGCTGAAAGCCAGGCAAATGCAAATAAAATTACAAATAAAAAAATTAAAAAAACGACTGAAGTTCTAGCCCTAAAAAGGGCTTTTTGGGGTGCTGTCCTTACAGCAGAGATTAGATGAGTCCTTCAGGACTGTAGTGGACACTAAATACACTAGCCTAGCTATCTATTTCCCTTTAATGTCAGCAGCAGCAACACTAAACCTCCTCTCACTAAGAAAGCAGGATTGTAATGAATCTAAAATGGCTGCTGCCCAGGAGCTGGGAGGGTCTGTGAGGGAGTGTCTGCTGCTGATTGGCTCAAATGTGTCTGAAGGCTGTGAGATACAGGGTCAAAGTTTCCTCAATGATGACGAATAGGGGGCGGATCGAACATCGCATATGTTCGCCCACAGCAGCGAACGCGAACAAGCTATGTTCGCCGGGAACTGTTCTCCGGCGAACTGTTCGCAACATCACTACCCTGAGATAGAGCATGTCATTTTAATACCATTTTAAATTCACTTCTGTTCTCAAATGTACTTTTTCTCATGATATCCTTTGTTGAAAATAATATATACATATTCTTAAGCCAACATTTTTCTTTCATGATTCAGATAGAACATTCAATTTTAAACAACTTTGTAATCTACTTCCATTATCAATATTTCTTCGTTCTCTTGGTATCTTTTGTTGAAAAGCAGGGACGTATGCTTAGGAGCGGCCCATTTCTGTAGCACAATATGGCAGCAGCTTTGCAAGAATGTTATCCATTTGTAAGAGCACTAGATGGCAGCACTGATCCCTGTCATGTAGTGCTCCAGATGCCTACCTAGGTGTCTCTTCTACACAGAATATCATGGGAACGAAGCAAATTTGATAAAAGAAGTAAATTGGAAGCTTTTTTTTTAAAATGATATGCTCTGCCTGAATCTCAAAATAATTTTTGAGTTTCATATCCTATGAATTACCGGGAGCTAGCTGGTGATTGGTGGATACACACATTTGTCTCTTTTCATTGGTTTCCCAATTTATTTTTCAGCTACATCCCAGTAGTGCATTGTTGCTTTTGGACTGACTTTTGCTATGTGTTTAATCCCATTGCAGGGGTTAAACATAAATAGACATGTGCATGGCGAAAAAATTCGTTCGGTTCGGATCGATTCAGATTTTTTCGAATTTCGGTTCGGAGCGATTCGAATTCGGAAAAATTTGAATCAATTCGGTTCGGATTTGTTTCGTCTTCATTCAGATTCGAATAAATTCGGTTCGGATTTGTTTCGGATTCGAATAAATTCGGCTGGATTCGGTTCGATTCGGTTCGGAAATTCGGAATTTCGTTAAGTGTGGGATTAGACTAGTATTATGTACTGTACATTAGGTGTAACCCATAGCAGAGTGATATAACCTAATATACTGTACAATACTAGTGTAATCCATGGCCATCTGAATCTACCGAATAAATCTGAATAAATCCGAAGTTATTCGGATTTATTCGGTAGATTCGGCACTATTTTGATTCGGTTCAATCTGAATCTCCGAATTTGCCGAATTTTCAGAATTTCCGAATCGAACCGAACCGAATCGCACATGTCTTTTAAACAATATACACAAGCAATAGTGCAATAATAGAATACTCTAACATATTACAGCATTTTTTTTTCTTTTTACACTTTTATATCACTTTCATAATTAACACCAGGTTAATGCACAAACTTTTAGTGCATTTGCAAATGTCTGTGATGAGCTTGGTTGTACCCATAATGCATCAATTCTTGTTATAATCAAATAAAAATGAAGTAGTAAAGTACTTATGTAAGGTTTATCTAACAGTCAGACTTCATTATGATGAAATATTTTCATTCTGTGTAAGTACTTACCTGAGGATGATGCCTTCAAGGTGCCAGAATGCAAAGACTATTTTTCTTTCAAATTTTTGTTGCCCATTTTATAAGGGAAATGTACAGTAAGCGTGAAGTTGTCAGTTTTGATTATCCTCATGGAGATGCTGTAAAAGAAAGATACAATTTTATGCATGGCCAGGTGATTTAACAAAAACACTTGCATACCTACAGAGCCTAAAGCAATTATTATAACGCTTTAATAGAAAGCAGTAAACCTTTATGAATAAGCAAATTGGTAAATCTAATATTTATACAAAAGTCTTTCTTTGCCTGAAATAAAATAAAACTGAAGTTAATATTGTTCTATATATGGTTGGCAGTTAGCACTGCTCTGTATGGCATTGACAGAAAGGTTTAACTCTGCTATTTAACTGGATGACAACTGCGTGTGATTAAAAGAGTTTAGCACTTTGTATGCAGCTGATAGAAGAGGATAACAATTAATAAATATGACTATGAGAATGGGTTAACACTTCCAAATGTAGTTAAACACATAGGTGCAATCCTACTCTTTAAACACAGGCATTATAGCTTCCAAGCATGACACAATTAGTCAGCCAATCAGGTCCCGATCAAATATGCGACATCTGCCGCAATAATTTTTTGCCGAATCTAGCAATCACATTTACAGCCCCGCTTACAAATGCGGCGCATATATTTTACCCGTCGCACATAGTTTTTACTCCCCTAAAATATAATAGAATCGGCGTTGCAAGTCGGTATCACATATTCAGCGCAAGGACTTTTGCGGCAAAAATTGAGAAATGTTACTCCATTTTCAACTCGCCACACATAGGCAGGCGCAGCAAGCCTTGCGCTGACTATGCAAGTACCGTAACTCCCTAGAAGCCTTAATAAACACCTACGGCTTGCACAATATCTACCTCTAAACCGCCATCCCTCACCGCAATAACTAATCAAATCTATTAACCCCTAATACGCCAACCCCCACATCGTAAAGTACCTAATAAACGGATAGATTACGAGTTTTGCGTTATGAGGGGTGCGGTGCTAACTTGCACGTTATTGTCACCGCTCACTTGCCTACAGCGCTGGTATTACAGGTTTTCATAAACTCAGCGTTATTAGGCTAGAAGTGTGCGTAGAGCAAAATTGAGCTCCATACCGCACTCCAATACCAGCGCTGCTTATGTCAGCGGTGAGCTGGTTTTACGTGCTCGTGCACGATTTCCCCATAGACATCAATGGGGAGAGCCGGCTGAAAAAAAGCCTAACACCTGCAATAAAGCAGCGAATAGCTCTGCAGCCCCATTGATTCCTATGAGGAAACAAAATTTATGTTTACACCTAACATCCTAACATGAACCCGAGTCTAAACACCCCTAATATTACACTTATTAACCCCTAATCTGCCGTCCCCGACATTGCCAACACCTACATTATACTTATTAACCTCTAATCTGCTGCCCCCAACATCACCGACACCTATATTATATTTATTAACCCCTAACCTGCCACCCCCAATGTCGCCGCAACCTACCTGCACTTATTAACCCCTAATCTGACACCCCAACGTCGCTGCCACTATAATAAACATATTAACCCCTAAACCGCCGCACTCCAGCATCGCAAACAATAGTTAAATATTATTAACCCTTATTCTGCCGCCCCTAACATCGCTGCCACCTACCTACATTTATTAACCCCTAATCTGCCGCCCCTAAAGTCGCCGCCTCTATACTAAATTTATTAACCCCTAAACCTAAGGCTAACCCTAACACCCCCTAACTTAAATATAATTAAAATAAATCTATATAAAAATTACTATCATTACCTAAATAATTCCTATTTAAAACTAAATACTTACCTGTAAAATAAACCCTAAGCTAGCTACAATATAACTAATAGTTACATTGTAGCTGCAGTATCTTAGGTTTTATTTTTATTTCACAGGCAAGTTTGTATTTATTTTAACTAGGTAGAATAGTTACTAAATAGTTATTAACTATTTACTAACTATATAGTTAAAATAAATACAAATTTACCTGTAAAATAAAACCTAACCTGAGTTACACTAACACCTAACCTTACACTACAATTAAATAAATTAACTAAATTAAATACAATTACGTAAATTACAAAAAAAAACACTAAATCACACAAAATAAAAAACAAATTATCAGATATTTAAACTAATTACACCTAATCTAATAGCCCTATCAAAATAAAAAAGCCCACCCAAAATAAAAAAAAACCCTAGCCTAAACTAAACTACCAATAGCCCTTAAAAGGGCCTTTTGCGGGGCATTGCCCCAAAGAAATCAGCTCTTTTACCTGTAAAAAAAAATACAAATAACCCCCCAACAGTAAAACCCACCACCCACACAACCAACCCCCCAAATAAAATCCTAACTAAAAAACCTAAGCTCCCCATTGCCCTGAAAAGGGCATTTAGCTCTATTGCTGCCCAAACCCTAACCTAAAACTAAAACCCACCCAATAAACCCTTAAAAAACCTAACACTAACCCCTGAAGATCCCCTTACAGTTTTGAAGAGCCGACATCCATCCTCAACGAAACCGGGAGAAGTCCTCATCGAAGCGGCAAGAAGTCCTCAATGAAGCTGGAAGAAGTCTTCATCCAAGCTGGCAGAAGTGGTCCTCCAGATGGGCAGAAGTCTTCATCCAGACGGCATCTTCTATCTTCATCCATCCGGTGCAGAGTGGGTCCATCTTCTAGACATCTGACGCAGAGCATCCTCTATTGGAACAGCCAATAGAATGCAAGCTCAAGCCTATTGGCTGATTGGATCAGCCAATAGGATTGAAGCTCAATCCTATTGGCTGATTGCATCAGCCAATAGGATTTTTTCACCTTTAATTCCAATTGGCTTATAGAATTCTATCAGCCAATCGGAATTCAAGGGACGCCATCTTGGATGACGTCACTTAAAGAAACATTCATTCGGAAAGAAGACTTCGTTGGAAGAGGATGCTCTGGGCCGGATGTCTTGAAGATGGACCCGCTCCGCTCCGGATGGATGAAGATAGAAGATGCCGTTTATTGGGTGGGTTTTATTTTTAAGTTAGGGTTTGGGCAGCAATAGAGCTAAATGCCCTTTTAAGGGCAATACCCATCCAAATGCCCTTTTCAGGGCAATGGGGAGCTTAGGTTTTTTTAGTTAGGATTTTATTTGGGGGGTTGGTTGTGTTGGGGGTGGGTTTTACTGTTGGGGGGGTTGTTTGTATTTTTTTTTTACAGGTAAAAGAGCTGATTTATTTGGGGCAATGCCCCGCAAAAGGCCCTTTTAAGGGCTATTGGTAGTTTATTGTAGGCTAAGGGTTTTGTTATTTTGGGGGGGCTTTTTTATTTTGATAGGGCTATTAGATTAGGTATAATTAGTTTAAATATCTGATCATTTGTTTTATATTTTGTGTAATTTAGTGTTTGTTTGTTTTTGTAATTTAGGTAATTGTATTTCATTTATGTAATTTATTTAATTGTTGTGTAATGTTAGGTGTTCGTGTAACTCAGGTTAGGTTTTATTTTACAGGTAAATGTGTATTTATTTTAGCTAGGTAGTTAGTAAACAGTTAATAACTATTTAATAACTATTAGTTATATTGTAGCTAGCTTAGGGTTTATTTTATAGGTATTTAGATTTAAATAGGAATAATTTAGGTAATGATAGTAATTTTTATTTAGATTTATTTTAATTATATTTAAGTTAAGGGGTGTTAGGGTTAGACTTAGGGGTTAATAAATTTAATATAGTGGTGGCGACGTTGGGGGCGGAAGATTAGGGGTTAATAACTGTAATGTAGGTTGCAGTGATGTTAGGGGCGGCAGATTAGGGGTTAATAATATTTAACTAGTGTTTGCGAGGTGGGAGTGCGGCGGTTTAGGGGGTAATATGTTTATTATAGTGGTGGCGATGTCCGGAGCGGCAGGTAAGGGGTTAATAATTTTATTATAGTGTTTGCGATACGGGAGGGCCTCGGTTTAGGAGTTAATAGGTAGTTTATGGGTGTTAGTGTACACTTTAGTTATGAGTTCTATGCTACAGCTTTGTAGCGTAAAACTCATAACTACTGACTTTAGAATGCGTTACGAATCTTGCGGGATAGGCTGTACCGCTCACTTTTTGGCCTCCAAAAAAAAGCTTATAATATCGGCGCTATGGAAGTCCCATTGAAAAAAGACTTTACGAAATTTGCGTAAGTTAATTTGCGGTACGGCCAAAAAAGTGTGCGGTACAGTTGTACCTACAAGACTCGTAATAGCAGCGGTAGTGAAAAAGCAGTGTTATAACCCATAACGCTGCTTTTTTACTCATAATGCAAAACTCGTAATCTAGCCGAAAGTTATTAACCCCTAAACCGCAACTCCCCCACAACGCAAAGTACCTATCAACACTATTAATTATTAACCCCTAATCCACCATCCACCCACAACGCAAAGTACCTATTAACACTATTAACCCCTAATCCGCCACCCACCCACAACGCAAGCTATCTAATTACCCTATTAACCCCTAAACCGCCAACCTCCAACAACGAAAAGTATCAATCTAATAACTAAGCCCCCTAACCTAACACCACCCAGGTTAACACCAATTAAACTACAATTACATAAAATAAAAAAAGACTACCTTAAAAAATATTTTGAAATGACACAATATAAAAAATCCTATCTTTACATGAAAATAAAAAAACTCAGATTACATTAAAATTAAAAACTAAGATTACAAAAATAAAAAAATCTAAGATTACAGAAAAAAAATTATCCAAAATAAAAAAATGTAAACCTAATCTAATACCCCTATTAAAACCAAAAAGCCACCTCAAAATAAAAAAAAAACCTACTCTAACACTTAACTACCACTAGCCCTTAAAAGTTTAACATCTCTTTTACTTAAAAAATACAAATCACCCTCTAACAGTAAAACCGCCACCTACTAACCCTGAAATAGGTACTCAGCATTCCTGAAGTCTGGCGGTGAAGATCTTCTTCCAGGCGGCTCCATCTTCATTCTGGTGTTGCGGAGCGGAGGTGGCACCATCTTCAATCTTCATCCAGGTGTCGCGGAGTGGAGGAGGTGCAGAGACAGAGACTTGGAGGCTGCTCTTCATGCGATCGTCTGCTGCACACTGAAGATTGAATGGCGAGGTACCCATTTTATATTTGGGTACCTTACATTCCTATTGGCTGAAAATTTCAAATCAGCCAATAGGATGAGAGCTGCTTACATCCTATTGGCTGTTCTGTGGTGGCTTTTTTTGTTTTTAAGGGGGGGATTAGATTAGAAATAACTTTTTTTATTTTGGATAATGAAGTTTGTTTGTTTTTCTGTAATCTTCGATTTTTTTATTTTTTGTAATCTTCGATTTTTTATTTTAATTTAATCTTAGTTTTTTTTATTTTGAGTAAGGGTGTTTTTTTATTTTAAGTAATTGAAAAAGACAAAATGGCAACAGCACTACACTATAAATTTGGGAGTGCTTGTATACTTGAAAAAATAGTTTTTCAAGAAGCTGGAGTGCTTATGCATGAAATTAACTGAGAGGATTGATCAACACAGAGGTTGAGAAAAAGAATGCATTTATATAGCACTTAACTCTCCCTGTATATTAGTCGGTATAACATCAAAGTCTGGAGGTGTACTTAAGGTGATGTATTTAAAATATAACCTTTAATGGTTTGATTAAAATGTAGAACACACACAAAAAACAATTAAAATTACAAAAGAGTTTAAACCTAAAGAACAATATGTGATGTAATATCCACTGGTAGGTTGAAGTGGATTGTGGAGAAGGGTAACTTTCTCTGGAGTTGGGCAAACACCCAAATGAGTTCAAATTATTGTGATGCTCTTTTATAACAGTAGGATATGTGAACAATTGTCAGGTACTATAATCTAAACCCCAAAAGGTTCAGACATGGCATAAATAAGGCTCTGTATTGTGAGTGTGATAACACACCATTTTATTGGTGTATTGAGAATTATGCACTGTTCCGATCAGCCAATAGAATGCAAGCTCAATCTGATTGGCTGATCCAATCAGCCAATCGGATTGAACTTGAATCTGATTGGCTGATTCAATCAGCCAATCAGATTTTTCCTAGCTTAATTCCGATTGGCTAATAGAATCCTATCAGCCAATTGGAATTCGAGGGACACCATCTTGGATGACGTCCCTTAAAGGAACCTTCATTCGTCGTTAGTCCGTCGGTGAAGAAGGATGGCTCCGAGTCGGCTGCTTGAAGATGGTCCCGCTCCGCGCCGAATGGAAGAAGATAGAAGATGCCGCTTGGATGAAGATGTCCGCCGGTCTGGATGTCCTCTTCTGCCCGGATAGGATGAAGACTTTGGACCCTCTGGAGGAGCTCTTCTTGCTGGATAGGAGGAAGACTTCGGACCCTCTTCTGGATGGATCGGTGATACCCGGCGTGGTGAAGACAAGGTAGGAAGATCTTCAGGGTCTTAGTGTTAGGTTTATTTAAGGGGGGTTTGGGTTAGATTAGGGGTATGTGGGTGGTGGGTTGTAATGTTGGGGGGGGTATTGTATGGGTTTTTTTACAGGCAAAAGAGCAGAATTCTTTGGGGCATGCCCCGCAAAAGGCACTTTTAAGGGCTGGTAAGGTAAAAGAGCTTTACAATTTTTATTTTAGAATAGGGTAGGGCATTTTTTTATTTTGGGGGCTTAGAGTAGGGCTTAGTTTGTTATTTTTTAGGGGGCTTAGAGTAGGTGTAATTAGTTTAAAATTCTTGTAATCTTTTTTTATTTTTTGTAATTTAGTGTTTATTTTTTTTGTAATTTAGTGTTTATTTTTTTTGTAATTTAGTGTTTGTTTTTGTAATTTAGTTTAGTTGATTTAATTGTAGGTAGTTAATTTATTTATTGAAAGTGTAGTGTTAGGTTTAATTGCAACTTAGGTTAGGATTTATTTAACAGGCAATTTTGTAATTATTTTATCTAGGTAGCTATTAAATAGTTATTAACTATTTAATAGCTATTGTACCTGGTTAAAATAAATACAAAGTTGCCTGTAAAATAAATATTAATCCTAAAATAGCTACAATATAATTATTATTTATATTGTAGCTATATTAGGGTTTATTTTACAGGTAAGTATTTAGCTTTAAATAGGAATAATTTATTTAATAAGATTTATTTTATTTCGTTAGATTTAAATTATATTTAACTTAGGGGGGTGCTAGTGTTAGGGTTAGACTTAGCTTTAGGGGTTAATACATTTATTAGAGTAGCGGCGAGGTCCGGTCGGCAGATTAGGGGTTAATACTTGAAGTTAGGTGTTGGCGATGTTAGGGAGGGCAGATTAGGGGTTAATACTAATAATGTTACCTATATGGCATACATGAACTAATGCCCTCTAGCTGTGAAAAACTGTCAAATGCATTCAGATAAGAGGCGGCCTTCAAGGGCTTATAAATTAGCATATAAGTCTACCTAGGTTTTGCTTTCAACTAAGAATATCAAGAAAACAAAGCAAATTAGATGCTAAAACTAAATTAAAAGGTTTTTAAAATTACATGCCCTACTTGAATCGTGAAAGTTTAATTTTGGCTAGACTGTCCTTTTAAATGATTTTGGCATTTTGCAATATTTATGCATAAATGATAACAACTTGGACATGAACACTGTAACCAGGATTTCCAAAAATGTATATATATATATATATATATATATCTTGGCCTCTATTTATCAAGCTGTCAACCGCAAATACGCTGGAATTCCGCAGCATATTTGTAGCAAGCCTGATTGGCCGTAGTTATCAAACCCTACAGACCGGCAAAAGTAGAATTTAGTGATGTAACATACGATCCGGCGGACTCAGTCTGACACAGATCGATTCTTACGTCACTACAGATGTTCTGAACGCAAGTTCGGCACAATCTGACTACTTTTGGTAGTTATAAAAAAACTAGCAGGTACGCTCGCCACTATTCTGGCCCAGCGTACCTGGCCAGGGCGGCGGATGCCATAGGAATCAATGGGAGTCGGAAAGTAGCAAAAGCTTATGTTCGCTGCTGCCCAATATCCCATTGATTCCTATGGTAAATGTCTACACCTAACACCCTAACATGTACCCTGATTCTAAACACCCCTAATCTGCACCCCCTACACCGCCACCACCTACATTATACTTATTAACCCCTAAATCTAAATCTAACTCTAACCCTAACACCCCCTAACTTAAATATAATTTAAATAAATCTAAATAAAATTCCTACAATTAACTAACTTATTCCTTTTTAAAACTAAATACTTACCTGTAAAATAAACCCTAAGCTAGCTACAATATAAATAATAGTTACATTTGTATCTAGCTTAGGGTTTATTTTTATTTTACAGGCAACTTTGTATTTATTTTTACTAGGTACAATAGTTATTAAATAGTTATTAACTATTTACTAACTACCTAGCTAAAATAAATACAAATTTACTTGTAAAATAAATCCTAACCTTACAATTACACCTAACACTACACTATAATTAAATTAATTAAATAAATTAACTACAATGAAATACAATTAATTAAAATTAAATAAAATTAACTAAAGTACAAAAAAACACTAAATTACAAAAAAATAAAAAAATAATTACAAGATTTTTAAACTAATTACACCTAATCTAATCCCCCTAATAAAATAAAAAAGCCCCCCAAAATAATAAAAATCCCTACCCTATACTAAATTACAAATAGCCCTTAAAAGGGATTTTTGCGGGGCATTGCCCCAAAGTAATCAGCTCTTTTACCTGTAAAAAAAATTAGAATACCACCCCCCCAACATTACAACCCACCACCCACACACCCAACCCTACTCTAAAACCCACCCAATCCCCCCTTTAATAAAAACTAACACTAACCCCTTGAAGATCACCCTACCTTGAGACATCTTCACCCAACCGGGCCTAAGTCCTCAACGAAGCCGGGTGAAGTCTTCATCCAACCGGGCAGAAGAGGTCCTCCAGACGGGCAGAAGTCTTCATCCAGGCGGCATCTTCTATCTTCATCCATCCGACGAGGAGCGGCTCCATCTTGAAGACATCCGAAGCGGAGCATCCATCCAGACCGACGACTACCTTATGAATGACGGTTCCTTTAAATGATGTCATCCAAGATGGCGTCCCTTGAATTCTGATTGGCTGATAGAATTCTATCAGCCAATCGGAATTAAGGTAGGAAAAATCCTATTGGCTGTTGCAATCAGCCAGTAGGATTGAAGTTCAATGCTATTGGCTGATCCAATCAGCCAATAGGATTGAGCTTGCATTCTATTGGCTGTTCCAACCCCCCTTAATTCCTTAATTGGGGGGGTTTATTGTTATTTTTTTACAGGTAGTAGAGCTGATTACTTTGGGGCAATGCCCCGCAAAAAGCCCTTTTAAGGGCTATTTGTAATTTAGTATAGGGTAGGGATTTTTATTATTTTGGGGGGCTTTTTTATTTTATTAGGGGGGATTAGATTAGGTGTAATTAGTTTAAGAAAATTGTAATTATTTTTTTATTTTCTGTAATTTAGTGGGGGGGTTTTGTTCTTTAGTTAATTTAATTTAATTTTAATTAATTGTATTTCATTTTAGTTAATTTATTTAATTAATTTAATTATAGTGTAGTGTTAGGTGTAATTGTAACTTAGGTTAGGATTTATTTTACAGGTAAATTTGTATTTATTTTAGCTAGGTAGTTATTAAATAGTTAATAACTATTTAATAACTATTGTACCTAGTTAAAATAAATACAAAGTTGCCTGTAAAATAAAAATAAACCCTAAACTAGCTACAATGTAACTATTAGTTATATTGTAGCTAGCTTAGGGTTTATTTTATAGGTAAGTATTTAGTTTTAAATAGGAATTATTTAGGAATATTTATTTAGATTTATTTAAATTATATTTAAGTTAGGGGGTGTTAGGGTTAGACTTAGATTTAGGGGTTAATATGTTTATTATAGTGGCGGCGGTGTAGGGGGGGCAGATTAGGGGTTAAAAAATATAATGTAGGTGGCGGTGGGCTCCGGGAGAGGCAGTTTAGGGGTTAAACAATTTATTTAGTTGCGGCGGGGTCTGGGATTGGCAGGATAGGGGTTAATAACTTTATGTAGGTGGCGGCGGTATAGGGGCGGCAGATTAGGGGTTAATAGGTATAATGTAGGTGACTGTTGGCTCCGTAAGCGGCAGTTTAGGGGTTAATACATTTATTAGAGTTGCAGCGGTGTCCGGGAGTGGTGGTTTAGGGGTTAAACACTTTAATAGAGTTGCGGTGGGCTCCGGGAGCGGCGGCTTAGGGGTTAATTACTTTATTTAGGTGTGGCGGGGTCCGGGAGTGGCGGTATAGGGGGTAAAACAGTATAGTATAGTGTGGGTGCTTAGTGACAGGGTAGCAATAAAGCTGCGAATAAGCCGAAGAGCAGCGAGATCGATGACTGTTAGTTAACAACAGTCCGCTCCTCATCGCTCCGTACTTGGTGCGCGGCTTTTTGACAGCTTTCTTGATAATTTTGGCGAACGTATTCAGGTCTGCGGCAGCGATGTTAGGCGATCTTAGGCGAGCGTATTGGTGCTGTCGAATGCATATCATCATTCATCCCCAATAAGTAAAATATTGATAATAAAAATCAACGTATTTTAATAAAAAAAAGGGGGGAGAGATGCTAGAAATATATGTTGACTATATATATATATGTATATTTATATATATTTGTAAGCTAATATATTGTAAGGAATTTCCTGTAGAATGTTGGAGAGGATGCCCAGAAAGAGGTACCCCTACACATATATGGTGGTCATGCCCAACTGCTCTGATTTTTTGGCTCTTAATCAAAAAAGAAATTGAAGAGGCATTGTCTATATCTCTCCCATTCAATATTTGGTTATTCCTCTTTAATACATTTCCCAAGATTAAATGTAAATGAAGGCTCACATTATTAACTATCATAATAAACTCTATGAAAAAGTTAATACTGATGAATTGGAATTTTTTTTGTATCACCCATTGCAGTCTGGAAAGATTGGGTGATTTATTCATTTAAACTAGAGAAATATCATTTTATACAAAATAAACATACATATAATTATCGCTCAATCTGTTTTATCTGGGAAGAATGTTTGAACAAATAAAGACAATGACAACCGTTCTTTATATAACTTAAATTGCTTTATTAAATCTATTTTCAAAACAGGGTCAAAATCTTCTCTTATATAAGTAGATATTTAAAGACATCTATTAGATACATACTTCACATTTAATGCTCTGAGACAAATGTACAACATTCTATAATTTATCATGTACATTGATACATTGCTTTTTGTTTTCTACGTACTCTCTGCAACTTGTTTAAGTTCTGAATGTCAATTTCAATTGTTGAATTTTTCATCACATATTGTATATCTTCAGAATATCTCATAAAATAAATAAATGGGGCGAAAAAAAGAAAGAAAGAAGTGAGTGGTAGTGAAGTGGGTAAAATCACTACTGTCTACATGTTACTGGCAAGAAGAAAAATTATTTATTTGCATGTTACTGGCAGATAAAAGGTAAAATGACTGCATTGGTGGATCAAGAGTTTGGGCTTTTGCGGGGGGACATTGTGTTACCACTCCTATCATTGTGCCCAGTCACCTAGACACTGCCTGTTATTTTTTGTGGAGGAAAGCTAGCAACCCTACTGATGAGATGCATTAGATCATCTCACCAGAGCAGAGAGGTTTAGATCATTAAGTCTCTAAGTCCATGCTTTCCAAACTGTGTGTCGTGACACATAAGTGTGTCGGCGGCAGTGTGTAGGTGTGTCCCTGCTTCAGCACAATTTTTTTTTAATTTCATTTTTTTTTTAAAACTTTTTTTGGTTTCCGACTTTCCCCCTGCCTGCTACGCATATCGCATGGTTGACACATGATTGATAACTAGTGGATCACAGATCATATTAACCTATTGGCGCAGCTCAGCGGGAACTGAAACTATTCTCATTGGCGGCTTTGATGGCACATTGGCTCCTGACTATACGTGTAGTCTCCTCAATCGACTCGAGACTGCATGTGTAGTCAGTGAGTGGGACAGCTGCTTGATGATGAAATATGAGTGTCTTTATATAATATTCCACCAGATATTCAGAAACTGTGTTCATCCCATCAACCTCATACATCCCATTAAAATAGTAAATAGCTATTGGTGTTATTAAACTTTTTTTTAATTCTTGCACATACATACTGTTACTTGTAAATAAAAAAAATTATTATACAATTTATGTATGTGTCTGTATCTCTTTAAACAAGTTTGTTTAACCTCCTGTTTGCTAGTACAACTGAATTACTGCGTCGCAAAATTATGTAGGTCTGAAAAGTGTGTCACCAACATGAAAAGTTTGGAAAGCTCTGCTCTAAGTAATAGATTAAATGACCACATGCTGCCTATTAACAGATGTATTAATCAAATATGCAAATTACTGCAATTGGACGCACAGTGATTTATAAAACTAAATATGGTTACCCATAGGTGTTTTATTACCTTTTAAATGTTCCATCACTTAAACCATGCTGCTAGGCATAACCTGGCCCACAGTCTCTACTTGAGTCTGTTTTGTACCTAATTGGGTTATTTGTTATAGTCCTTGTTTTTAAATTCTGGACTCAAAAAGAGCCTCAAGCTCTGCAGTTGCCACGGGATACTGATCCAGGGGCAGATAGGAAAGTGGGACAACTCAGATAGTTAAGGTAAGGAAACACCCAAAATTGCACTGAGATCACCACTTGAACGTCTTCCTCCTCATATTTAATTCTATCAGCCAATCGGAATTAAGGTAGAAAAAATCTTATTGGCTGATGCAATCAGTCAATAGGACTGAAGTTCAATCCTATTGGCTGATCCAATCAGCCAATAGGATGGAGCTGGCATTCTATTGGCTGTTCCAATCAGCCAATAGAATGCGAGCTCAATCCTATTGGCTGATTGCATCAGCCAATAGGATTTTTTCTACCTTAATTCCTATTGGCTGATAGAATTCTATCAGCCAATCGGAATTGAAGGGACACCATCTTGGATGATATCACTTAAAGGTACCGTAATTTAGTAAGAAGACTCCGGATGAAGAGGATGCTCCACGTCGGATGTCTTGAAGATGGACCTGCTCCACGCAGGATGGATGAAGACAGAAGATGCCGTCTGGATGAAGACTTCTGCCCGTCTGGAGGACCACTTCTGCCTGGTTGGATGAAGATGTCTCACGGTAGGGTGATCTTCAAGGGGTTAGTGTTAGGTTTTTTTAAGGGGGGATTGGGTGGGTTTTAGAGTAGAGTTGGTTGTGTGGGTGGTGGGTTTTAATGTTGGGGGGGGTATTTGTACTTTTTTTTTACAGGTAAAAGAGCTGATTACTTTGGGGCAATGCCCTGCAAAAGGCCCTTTTAAGGGCTATTTGTAATTTAGTGTAGGGTAGGGCTTTTTTTATTTTGGGGGGCTTTTTTATTTTGTTAGGGGGATTAGAGTAGGTGTAATTAGTTTAAAAATCTTGTAATTATTTTATTATTTTCTGTAATTTAGTGTTTGGTTTTTTTCGTACTTAATTTTATTTAATTGTAATTAATTGTATTTAATTTAGTTCATTTATTTAATTATAGTGTAGTGTTAGGTGTTAGTGTAACTTAGGTTAGGTTTTATTTTACAGGTAAATTTGTCTTTATTTTAACTAGGTAGTTATTAAATAGTTAATGACTATTTAATAACTATTGTACCTAGTTAAAATGAATACAAAGTTGCCTGTAAAATAAAAATAAACCCTAAGCTAGATACAATGTAACTATTAGTTATATTGTAGCTATCTTAGGGTTTATTTTATAGGTAAGTATTTAGTTTTAAATAGGAATTATTTAGGTAATTGTAGTAATTTTATTTAGATTTATTGTAATTATATTTAAATTAGGGGGGGATTAGGGTTAGGGTTAGACTTAGGTTTAGGGGTTAATAACTTTAGTATGGTGGTGGCGACATTGGGGGCGGCAGATTAGGGGTTAATAAATGTATAAGAAAGGTAGAAAGGTGCGCTAGGACAAATGATCACCATACACCCCCTTAAAAGACAAATCCCTGCAAATGTCTAAATTAAAGTGAAAAAGATACAGAAATAATAAGGGAGGCGCTTAAAGCCAAAGGTATCAACACTTAAAAACAATTTAATAAAAGCATATACATAAACAGTGATACATATATAAAGGGACGTCTCCCCAACCTTAAATAAAGCTGTTATTAAAGCAATAATCTAAAATAAAATGATTGATAAAAAATTTCACAGATGTTAAAACAATATAATCAGAAGTGCCTACGTGGTAATTAATACAAACGTTAAAATCTTATCTCCAAAGAAACGAATCAGTAGTCAGTGTCCATTACTGAATAATACCACCAAGCTGCCTTAAAAAGTAAAACCGTAGCTGCCAAATGTGAGGTGTAAAGTCAGTTTGAAATCCAAAGCTCTCTTACTATGTAAGATAATTCTATGCCAAAACCATGTACTTTACCAGATAAAGATTAGTCAAGTGAAGATCTTTCCCCCTCGCCCGGTCCTCACCTCGAGCGGGGCTAACTGCAACTTTGGCGTCTGATGTCACAGAAAGGAGTTCCGGCTATAGGAAGAGGCCGATTCCTGCGCTCCCTTCTATGCGCTATGATCACGGTCCTCTTTGATGAGCCCTGCACTTAGTGCTGATAGCACGCAGGGGACTGGATAACAAGGTGATAAAGTAGATGTCAAAAAGCTGTATATCCAAACACAGAGGCTTTGCTCCTTGTAAAAGAGAGATTGTTCCAATAATATAACCCGGGTTATTAAATAAGATTCCAAAGACAGAGTAGTTATCCAAGTGGATAAATAACAACAACAATGCCAGCACATACGACGCGTTTCGCCCACCTGTGGGCTTTATCAAGATAGTGGTGGCAAGTGTGGGTGACCCTATTTAAAGGGATAGCTTTCAATCTGATTGGTGGTGGTTTTAATTGGCAAATTAGCAAAACAGCTTAAGGTGGTATTTAGCTTTGATAATAGTTCCTTTTTTAAGGTGGTATTTTTCTCTTCTTATCCTCAAATGAAGATGGGCAGTCTTACTCCAAAAAAGGCACTTTCGGTTTTGGACCTTAAATATTATATACTTATATTTTAGGCTATATCTCCAAAGAGAAAAATTAAAAGTATACAGTCAATGTTTCGATCAACAAATGTAATACATAGATTACAAGATGGAACACATAACCAATAGTTATCCAACATCCTCTACATAATATATACACCAAGAAGTGTGCTAACAAATTAAGTGACTAAAGTCCCATAATAAAGTGCATAGTGATGCTTACTTTTAAAAGTGAGTCTGAAAAACTTAAAACCATTTAGTGTTTTGATAGGGTGACCCAAAAGATTCTTTTATCCTTCAAATAAAAAGGGAGAAAGATCTAATTCGGAATTTAATCCTTTTGGGTATAAGGTGTCATATTTATAAATATATTCTGCTTCTCTTATGAGGAGGGTTTTTTCAATATTACCACCCCTCCATTGGTTATTTATTTTAAGAATACCCCAATATTTCAAATCCATAGTGTTACCCTGGTGAACTTCCTTAAAGTGCCTATATAAATGAGTGTCTACTCTTTCTTTTTCTATACAGAGAAGGTGTTCTCTTATTCTATCACGGAGACTCCTCTTGGTTTCTCCGAAATAGAATAAGTTGCATGTGCATTTCAGTGCATATATAACATTTTTATGAGTGCATCTAATGATCCCCTTTATAGCAATATCTTCACCCAAACCATTAAGTTTTAAACTTTTCAATTTCGAACTGTGTGTGCATGCTTTACATGTGTAGCAGGGAAAAAAACCTGCTACACTCCTACCCTCCAAATCGATTTGTTTATTGACTCTTCTCTTCTTTCGTATTTCGCTAGGGGCCAAAATTGTTTTAAAATTTCTTGCTCTCCTAAAAATAAATGTCGGATTATCCGCCAGCTGATTCCCTATGATGTTGTCCTCTTTTAATAAATGCCAATTCTTTTTAATGATTTTTTTAATCAAAAAATGGTCTGCGTTATAGTCTGTTACAAAGGGGACATTAATTTTCTCTTCCGTGCTAATCTCCTTTGTTTTATAGCTTAAAAGATCATCCCTATTTGTTGTTTGTGCTCTTTTTATTGCCCCTGTGATATTTTCCTCCTTATAACCCTTCACAGTGAATCTGTCTGCTAGAACTACTATCTGTCTTTCAAAGTCCTCAATACGTGAACAGTTCTTCCTTATACGTAAGCTTTGGCCGAAAGGAATATTATCCTTCCATAGCTTCAGGTGGCAACTGTCAGCATGTAACAGACTGTTGCAATCCACCTCTTTGAAGTGAGTTTGTGTTTCCAATTTTTGATTTATTACCATGATTTCTAGGTCTAAAAACACCACTCGTTCCCTACTATAATTACTCACAAACTTAAGACCATTGGTATTGTTATTCATCTCTTCAAAGAGTTTTAACAATTATTGCTCAGGACCCTTCCATATAATAAAAAGGTCATCTATATAACGCTTATAGAGTACGAGGCTTGCACCGAGATCTCTGCTGTTAAAGAATTCCTCTTCCCAAACACCCATGAAGAGGTTGGCATAACTCGGTGCAAACCTCGTACCCATCGCAGTTCCTTCTATCTGTAGAAAGAATTTATCATCAAAAGAAAAGTAATTATGTTCCAATATATACTTTATATTGTTTAAAATAAATTTCCTTTGTTCTTCCTTCATGTTCGAATCTTGTTCTAGATAGTGTCTAACAGCTTGTATGCCTTGTTCGTGCTTGATTATAGTATATAATGACGACACATCACATGTCGCCATTATCATGTCATCACTCCATTCTATCAGTTTTAAACAGTTTAGCACTTGGGTGGAGTCTTTAAGATATGAATCCAATTTGGACACATATGGCTGGAGGAATTTGTCGATATATTGGGACACATTTGCTGTTATGGAGTTAATCCCAGACACTATTGGTCTTCCCGGGGGGTTAATTAGACACTTATGGACCTTCGGTAAAAAGTAAAAAATAGGGATTCTTGGGTGGTCCGATGTTAAATATGAAAACTCTTTATCATTCAAAATACCTTTTTTATTACCTTCTATTAACATTTTATCAAGAAATTTTTTATATCTTTTAGTTGGGTCACTGGTTAAAACTCTATATGTCTTTTCGTCATTGAGGAGTCTATAGGCTTCTGCCATATACTTCGTTGTATCCATTACCACTACCCCTCCACCTTTGTCCGCCGGCTTTATGGTGATTTGGTTATTGGTTTGTAACTCACTCAAAATCTCTCTTTTTTGCTTATATTCTGTTTCTTTAATTTGGGGAGATTACATTTCCTAATCTCATTGGTTACTATCTTTTCAAATGTCTCCAAAAAATTACCTTTGGCAAAGGTGGGGTTAAATTTTGACTTTGATTTCAGATTGGTATGTTGAAAATTATCTTTTACATCATGGTCACCGGTTGCCTGTTTTTCTAAAGGGGTTTTCATAAAGAATCTTTTGATGGTCAAATTTCTAACAAACTTCTTTATGTGAATATGAGTGTGGAATTTGTTCATCCTTACCGTAGGGGCATAGGATAATCCCAAATTCAAAAGTTTCTCTTGTTCGCTGTTAAGATTAAATTGGCTCAAATTGAAAATCCCTTTCCTTTCATTTCCAACTATCTTACTCTTTTGGCTACATTTATGTGTTCCTCCTCCTCTCTTCCCTCGAGCCCTCTTTTTCTTCTTTGGGATTGATCTAGAATAGATCTTGGAGTGTCTTTTGATGTGCCCTCTCTTGGAGGGCTGTAATCTAAAAAAGATTTCTCTTCAGTAGTTAGAGTTTTAGCGGTAGTGGGTTCAAC
This sequence comes from Bombina bombina, assembly GCF_027579735.1. Lineage (NCBI taxonomy): Eukaryota > Metazoa > Chordata > Amphibia > Anura > Bombinatoridae > Bombina > Bombina bombina. The sequence goes on from NC_069499.1 coordinate 794,944,081, forward strand.
CCTTAAGGGGGCAAATCTATTATGCGTGGATGTTTCATTCCCCTTAAAATCATGTCTGTAATTTTCTTGCCTAAGATTTCCGTGTCTCACGGTGTTTCTCCTCCTGGGGTATTCCCATTCATTCTGCCTTGAATAATAATCTCTATGATTGAAATTGTTGTAATCATTATAGTTATGTCTTTGTTGGGAGTAATGTCTATTATGGTGTTGATTATACCCATAGTTGCTATAGTTATTATAATGACCTCTATTGTAATAATTATTTCTATAGTTATCTCTACCGTGGTTGAAATTATCACCATTATAGTGTCTGGGATTAACTCCATAACAGCAAATGTGTCCCAATATATCGACAAATTCCTCCAGCCATATGTGTCCAAATTGGATTCATATCTTAAAGACTCCACCCAAGTGCTAAACTGTTTAAAACTGATAGAATGGAGTGATGACATGATAATGGCGACATGTGATGTGTCGTCATTATATACTATAATCAAGCACGAACAAGGCATACAAGCTGTTAGACACTATCTAGAACAAGATTCGAACATGAAGGAAGAACAAAGGAAATTTATTTTAAACAATATAAAGTATATATTGGAACATAATTACTTTTCTTTTGATGATAAATTCTTTCTACAGATAGAAGGAACTGCGATGGGTACGAGGTTTGCACCGAGTTATGCCAACCTCTTCATGGGTGTTTGGGAAGAGGAATTCTTTAACAGCAGAGATCTCAGTGCAAGCCTCGTACTCTATAAGCGTTATATTGATGACCTTTTTATTATATGGAAGGGTCCTGAGCAAGAATTGTTAAAACTCTTTGAAGAGATGAATAACAATACCAATGGTCTTAAGTTTGTGAGTAATTATAGTAGGGAACGAGTGGTGTTTTTAGACCTAGAAATCATGGTAATAAATCAAAAATTGGAAACACAAACTCACTTCAAAGAGGTGGATTGCAACAGTCTGTTACATGCTGACAGTTGCCACCTGAAGCTATGGAAGGATAATATTCCTTTCGGCCAAAGCTTACGTATAAGGAAGAACTGTTCACGTATTGAGGACTTTGAAAGACAGATAGTAATTCTAGCAGACAAATTCATTGTGAAGGGTTATAAGGAGGAAAATATCACAGGGGCAATAAAAAGAGCACAAACAATAAATAGGGATGATCTTTTAAGCTATAAAACAAAGGAGATTAGCACGGAAGAGAAAATTAATGTCCCCTTTGTAACAGACTATAACGCAGACCATTTTTTGATAAAAAAAAAATCATTAAAAAGAATTGGCATTTATTAAAAGAGGACAACATCATAGGGAATCAGCTGGCGGATAATCCGACATTTATTTTAGGAGAGCAAGAAATTTTAAAACAATTTTGGCCCCTAGCGAAATACGAAAGAAGAGAAGAGTCAATAAACAAATCGATTTGGAGGGTAGGAGTGTAGCAGGTTTTTTTCCCTGCTACACATGTAAAGCATGCACACACAGTTCGAAATTGAAAAGTTTAAAACTTAATGGTTTGGGTGAAGATATTGCTATAAAGGGGATCATTAGATGCACTCATAAAAATGTTATATATGCACTGAAATGCACATGCAACTTATTCTATTTCGGAGAAACCAAGAGGAGTCTCCGTGATAGAATAAGAGAACACCTTCTCTGTATAGAAAAAGAAAGAGTAGACACTCATTTATATAGGCACTTTAAGGAAGTTCACCAGGGTAACACTATGGATTTGAAATATTGGGGTATTCTTAAAATAAATAACCAATGGAGGGGTGGTAATA
>NC_069499.1:794950873-795005873 GCF_027579735.1 Bombina bombina
ACACAAAAGGCATTTAACAATGTAAACAGTGAATCTAAACTCTTGTTTTAATTCACTTTTTACTTATAATGTTTCCATCAATTGCTAATAATTGAGCTGTCTTGCATATTTACAAAGATAGCATGCATTCAGAATACCGCTTTATACATCACTACTTACAGAAAAGTAGATTAAAGGGGGGAGTAAACAACAAAAAATGGGGTTAGAATACAATATTTTTTTATTTAAAAAAAAGCCATATTTACAAAAAAATAAATAAGCTGTTTACTTAGTTTAATGGTTATATTACAAGTACATTGTAAAACAGATTTACCAGTGAAGGTTTAGCACAGCCGGCATCACTTTAGTGTGCCTTACACTTTCAATGGAGAGTGCAACCACACTAAACATCACTGTTATTACAAGATAAAAATTATGGCTTGTGCGTGAGCAAAAGCCGAAATAGAACTAAAAGAATTACTGTGACCTGATACCTAAAGAGAAGAGTGTTAGGGTTAAGATAAAAAATTCACAAAACAAATGTAAAACTAATTAAAATAAAGTATTACATATATGTTAACATTTTTAATAAAAAATATATAATATAATGTTTTAAAAGGGTTTTATAGGGATATGATATATGACAAGGTGTTTGAGTGGGAAGGGCTCCAAAGTGTGTATATATGTATATATATATATATATATATATATATATATATATATATATATATATATACATATACACACACATGTATAAATATGTATGTGCACACATATATACAAATAAACTGTATATATATATATATATATATATATATATATATATAAATACACACATATATATACACACATACAAACACACACACACAAATATATACATATAATCCAGAGTAGAGCGTACTCTCACCTTCAAAACCAACCGCCAGGGTACAAGTCAAAGATGTGGCACTCGCTGTTCCTTTTAAATCCCTCTGAGGAAGGGGAGTGTGTCCCCAAAACTGCTTGGTAAAGTTCATTTCTGGGGAAAATTTAATTGTTGTTGAATTTCCCCCAGAAATGAACTTTACCAAGCAGTGACTCAACCTACTCCCAGCTGATGAGTGGCAATAACCACGAAACAGCTGTCCTGGGATTGGTCTGAGTCACTGTTCTAACCCTAGCTAAACATAAAAGCTGTGTAATGCAGCAGTGCTATGGCGTAAAGGGAAGTCTGTCTTAAAAAGCAGGCTAAAAGTAAAAAGGTGAGTTATTGTGAACCTCATTTGCATATCTTACCCGGATTCCTTTGCTGCATTGGAAACAGTGTAGTCAGAGAGTTTCTAGGTTTAAAGCAAGTCTTCTGACTTGTTTAGATTTGTAAATGGTTTACACAATGAGTTATTTTCTCTATATCTTGTATTTAGTGGAGGATTTTAAACTCACTTTTCGCCTCCCCATAATTTTAATTGTTGTTATATATATATATACTTCCTAGTCCAATACCTTGAAATATGCAATATCGTTTAATCAATTACGAGTTACGAGTTTTGCGGTAAGAGTTGCTCGGTGCTAACTTGCAAGTTATTTGCACCGCTCACCTCCCTACAGCGCTGCTAGTACAGGTTTACAAAAACCCGGCGTTAGCAGGCAAGAAGTGAGCGTTGAGCAAAATTGAGCTCCATGCCGCACTCCAATACCAGAGCCGCGGTGAGCTGGTTTTACGTGCTTGTGCATGATTTCCCCATAGACAACAATGGAGAGAGCCAGCTGAAAAAAAGTCTAACACCTGCAATAAAGGAGCGTAAAGCTCCGTAACACAGCCCCATTGATTCCTATGGGGAAACAAAAGTTATGTTTACACCTAACACCCTAAAATAACACCCCTAATCTGCTGCCCCTGACATCGCCCCCACCTACATTACACTTATTAACCCCTAATCTGCCGCTCCAGACACCGCCGCCACCTACCTACACTTATTAACCCTAATCTGCCGCCCCCAATGTCGCCGCCACTTACATTAAAGTTATTAACCCCTAATCTGTCGCCCCCGCCACCGCTGCCACCTACATTAAAGTTATTAACCCCTAATATGCCACCCCCTGACATCGCCGCCACCTACAGTACACTTATTAACTCCTAATCTGCCGCCCCCAATGTCGCCGCCACTATACTAAAGTTATAAACCCCTAAACCTAACCCTAACACCCCCTACTTTAATATCATTAAAATAAATCTAATAAAAAATTCCTATCATTAATTAAATAATTCCTATTTAAAACTAAATACGTACCTGTAAAATAAACCCTAAGCTAGCTACAATATAACTAATAGTTACATTGTAGCTATCTTAGGTTTTATTTTTATTTCACAGTTAAGTTTGTATGTATTTTAACTAGGTAGACTAGTTAGTAAATAGTTATTAACTATTTACTAGCTACCTAGTTAAAATAAATACAAAATTACCTGTAAAATAAAACCTAACCTGTCTTACACTAACACCTAACCTTACACTACAATTAAATAAATTACATTAATTAAATACAATTAACTAAATTACGAAAAACAAACACTAAATTACACAAAATAAAAAAAGAAATCAAATATTTAAACTAATTACATCTAATCTAATAGCCCTATCAAAATAAAAAGCCCCCCCCCCCCAAATAAAAATAAACCCTAGCCTAAACTAAACTACCAATAGCCCTTAAAAGGGCCTTTTGTTGGGCATTGCCCCAAAGAAATCAGCTCTTTTACCTGGAAATAAAAATTCAAACAACCCCCCAACAGTAAAACCCATCACCCACACAACCAACCCCCCAAATAAAATCCTAACCAAAAAACCTAAGCTCCCCATTGCCCTGAAAAGGACATTTGGATGGGCATTGCCCTTAAAAGGGCATTTAGCTCTTTTTCCGCCCAAACCCTAAGCTAAAAAAAAAACCCCAACCAATAAACCCTTAAAAAAACACTAACCCCGAAGATCCACTTACAGTTTTTGAAGACCCAACATCCATCTTCAACGAAGCGGCAGAAGTCCTCATCGAAGTCGGCAGAAGTCTTCATCCAAGCGGGCCGAAGTCTTCACCCAAGCTAGCAGAAGTCTTCATCCAGCTTAAGCTTAGATGTATTTAGATTGCCGTTTATTCTCTCTACCATGGCCATGGTTTGTGTAATTTTAATATTTAGGGGTGATGATACATTTATACTATATATTCAGATAGTCAATAAATTATTTTCATTACTATATCATTTTGGTGTATTCTGATTCTTTGCTCTTTGGTGCGGGCTGTATGCCTAATCTCTGATATGACTGTATTGTAATTGATATGAGAAGTGCTGGCTAAGGAATACCTTTCCCTTTTCTTTATCTATATTTTATTTTCTATAATTTTCACTTTTCTGTATTTGATCATCAGCCAATAGGATTGAGCTTGCATTCTATTGGCTGATTGGAACAGCCAAGGGACTCCATCTTGGATGACGTCACTTAAAGGAAGCTTCATTCTTCAGTCACCGTGGAAAGAAGAGTATGCTCCCTGCCGGATGTCTTGAAGATTTAAGCTGGCTTCGATGAGGACTTCTGCCGCTTCATTGAGGATGGATGTCGGGTCTTCAAAAACTGTAAGTGGATCTTCGGGGGTTAGTGTTAGGTTTTTTTTAAGGGTTTATTGGGTGGGTTTTATTTTTAGCTTAGGGTTTGGGCGGAAAAAGGGCTAAATGCCATTTTAAGGGCAATGCCCATCCAAATGCCCTTTTCAGGGAAATGGGAAGCTTAGGTTTTTTAGTTAGGATTTTATTTGGGGGGGTTGGTTGTGTGGGTGGTGGGTTTTGGGGGGTGTTTGTATTTTTATTTACAGGTAAAAGAGCTGATTTCTTTGGGGCAATGCCCCGCAAAAGGCCCTTTTAAGGGCTGTTGGTAGTTTAGTTTAGGCTAGGGGTTTTTTTTTTTTTTGGGTGGGCTTTTTTATTTTTATAGGGCTATTAGATTAGGTGTAATTAGTTTAAATATCTGATAATTTGTTTTTTATTTTGTGTGATTTAGTGGGGGGTTTTTGTAATTTAGGTAATTGTATTTAATTTCGGTAATTTATTTAATTGTAGTGTAAGGTTAGGTGTTAGCGTAACTCAGGTTAGGTTTTATTTTACAGGTAAATTTGTATTTATTTTAACTATGTAGTTAGTAAATAGTTAATAACTATTTAGTAACTATTCTACCTAGTTAAAATAAATACAAACTTGCCTGTGAAATAAAAATAAAACCTAAGATACTGTAGCTACAATATAACTATTAGCTATATTGTAGCTAGCTTAGGGTTTATTTTACAGGTAAGTATTTAGTTTTAAATAGGAATTATTTAGGTAATGATAGTAATTTTTATATAGATTTATTTTAATTATATTTAAGTTAGGGGGTGTTAGGGTTAGGGTTAGACTTAGGTTTAGGGGTTAATAAATTTAGTATAGTGGCGGCGACGTTGGGGGCGGCAGATTAGGGGTTAATAAATTTAGGTAGGTGGTGGCGATGTTAGGGATGGCAGATTAAGGGTTAATAATATTTAACTATTGTTTGCGATGCTGGAGTGCGGCGGTTTAGGGGTTAATATGTTTATTATAGTGGCGGCGACGTTGGGGCGGCAGATTAGGGGTTAATAAGTGCAAAAGGCCCTAGTAGTAGAAGTTTAGTTTAGGCTAAGGTTTTTGTGAGTGCCACTGAGCACCCAGGGCTGAGCATGTTGCTGGGTCCTGGGATGTGTACCAGGTTCGGTCTTGGAGTGCAGTCCCCTTCCATATTTTGTATATATATATATATATATATATATATATATATATATATATATATATATATATATAAATATCTGTGTATACTCTCTCTTGCACTCTCTCTCTACATATACATATATATATATACTGTATATATATATATATATATATATATATATATATATGTCAAAATGTGGATAATACTTAGCACAGCTCCGTATTTCTCCTATATGAGCGCAGGGGTTCGAGTGGTTAAAAAAGAGGCAGGGGAGGCTGAGTTCAATCTTGCAGACGGTTTCTAGATATCCTTCTCACTGGAGTAAGTGGACATGGGCTTAAAAATGTAAAAGGGATGGGGAAAGAAGCGCCACACAAGAGACATAAAAAAAACACTTTAAGCTGAGGAACACTTATAGAGCACATAAAACTGAGACCGTGGATGATCACCTGTATCCACTTCTCCCAAAAAGCTGACAAGCCGAATGTTCAATCCGAGACAGTCACTGAGCACTGCTGTTTCTTTACCGGGGATATATTCTCAAGTGTAGGATTTCTCCTAATCCGTATCCCTTCACTGTCAGTACAAGAAGTTGGAGCACAAGTTGCAACAGTCCGTTCTGGATACATACAGTTAAAAAACAAACATGCACGCTGCGATAGGTGGGCATGGTTTAACACGTTTCGCGGGTCCAATCCCGCTTCATCTGGCATATTGGGAGCAAAAAACAGCTGATAAAAATGATTAGGAAGATTGGAAACAACACCATACTGTTAAAAGGACATTAAACACCTAAAGATATTAATATAAATGGTATAATTACATATAGAAAGACAACTTTGCAATATACTTTCATTATTTACTTTGTTCTCCTTTCCTGTAATTTAATTCTGAATATTGTGGGCTTTCCTATTCATGCTAAACATGGAAATGTAGACAGTCATTGGTTGCACACTCCAATAAGCCATTTATTACCATTCCTAATTGGCCTCAGCAGAAAAGGTAACCTAAATTACAATATGGTGGCACCCACTGCTTTATAGACATTAGAATGTTACCCTTATTTTTTAAATATTTAAACAACTAATACAAATTGTAAAAATACATGTACAAATTATTCTCAGAGTAATCTTTGTGCTGAATGTATAACTCAAGCAATGATTTATTTAGGGCTAGATTACAAGTGGAGCAGTAATTTATTGCACGCTCACAAACAGTCAAATTTGCCAGTTTGTGAGCGCACGATAAATAACCAGCCATTACACATTGCTGGTTATTGCTACCACTAGCTCATGGTAGCAATGAGCGCTTATAAAATTTACCAGAGAATAATTGTGCCCCAAATGCCCCCAAAATACAGTGTAGTGTATTTTATTAAAAATTAAAAATTGAAGCATTTTTATTTTTCAACAAAATAACTGCACTAGGCAGTATTTTGGGGGTAAAGTTGGCAGGAGTGGGGTGTTACAAAAAACAGCACTGAAAAGTGACTTTACATTGCGGTCTATGGGAACTGTGTGTTCCCAGTAAATATATATGTATATGCTTATATACATATATATTTATATGTTAATATTGGTATATATGCATATTAACACATAAATATATATGTATAACGCATATGCATATATATTTAATGTTGTTTCTATCGCTGAGCTACTTATACCCCCTTCACTGCGCTTAGGTTGCCCGCCGTCTCTGACAGCATCACAACGAGGCTGCCATTGAAGCCTATGGAAGTGCACTCTTGTGAGCGTAATGCTTCCCAGCAATGCGAACGTGAGCTCGCGTCCGCATTGCTGTCAACTTGTAATACCAGCACACATTAGTGTGTGCTGGTATTACAAAGTGGAGCGCAAATATCGCTTTAGCGAAAGCAATATTTTTACACTCCACTTGTAATCTGGCCCTTAGTGTTTAATGTCCCTTTAAAAAAACTCTAGTATATTATTGACTTACATGTTCCTTTAACTAATGTTTCTGGGAATGTAGATTGCCTACTGCATCCACTGTGTTTTTGACAAAATAGATCTAGAGCTCAGGACCTGTTCAACTGGTGAACCCCCTCTTACTTATGTATGCATTCAGACTTTCTTCAACATTGATATGCAATTCATGTTTGAGAAACTAGACTACTTATCAGTGCTTATAATAAAGAAAATACTTTCACAAGATTGCAGATTTGAATTGCTAAGTTATACTCACCAGATGCAAATGCTGAAGTAGATTCAAATTAAAAGAAGATTTGTAAATCCAATGCATAATACAATTGGGATGAATGTCTCAGATGTTATAAGCCTGAATGGTTACACCTGATGTGGTTAAACTATTTAGTAACCAGTTTTGTATTGTATTATATATTTAAAGGGACAGTCTACACTAGAATTGTTATTGTTTAAAAAGATAGGTAACACCTTTACTTCCCATTCCCCAGCTTTGCACAACCAACATTGTTATATTTATATACTTTATAACTTTTTAACCTCTAAATTTCTGCCTGTTTCTAAGCCACTACAGGCAGCCTCTGCTTTTTTATTTGTTTTTCACAACAGGGGAGTGCTAGTTAATCTGAACGATATAGATAACATTGTGCTAACGCCCGTAGTTTGTGGCAGACACTGCACTAATTGGATAAAATACAAGTCAATAGATAATAAATAAAAAGTAATGGGATCAGGGGGCTGTTAGAAGAGGCTTAGATACAAGTTAATCACAGAGGTAAAAAGTGTATTAATATAATTAGACATGTGCATGGCGAAAAAATTCGGTTCGGTTCGGATCGATTCGTAATTTTTCGAAGTTCGGTTCGGATCGATTAGAATTCAGAAAATTTTGAATCGATTCGTTTCGGATTCGTTTCGGATTCATTCCGATTCAAAGAAATTCAACTGGATTCGGTTCGTTTCGTTTCGGTTCAGAAATTCGGCAATTCGGTAAGTGTTAGGTGGGATTAGACTAGTATTATACTGTATATTAGGTGTTAACCTAACATACTGTATAATACTAGTGTAATCCCAATGGCCATCCAAATTTACGAATCGATTAAATTTATTCGGTTCGATTCGGAAAATTCGGCAACATTTTAATTCGGAAATTCGGTTCGATCTGAATCGCTGAATTTTCCAAATTTCCGAATCGAACCGAACCGAATCGCACATGTCTAAATATAATCATATTGGTTATGCAAAACTAGGGAATGGGTAATAAAAGCATTATCTCTCTTTTTAAACAATAACATTTTAGGAGTAGACTGACTAAACAATACCTTACATACAATATTAAATATGAATACATCACAATTTAAAGGGACATGAAACCCCCATTGTTTCTTTCATGATATAGATATAAAATACAAATTTAAAAAAGTTTCAAATTTACTTTTTTTTTTAATCAAATGTGCTTCATTCTCATGTTATTCTTTGTTGAAGCTATATCTACATAGGTAGAATGCACATGTCTGGAGACTACAACACAGGAAATACCGTTATGAAATTACCGTTATGCTTTTCTACAAAGTAATACAAGAAAACAAAGAAAATTTGATAATAGAAATAAATTGGAAAGTTGTTTAAAATTGCATGTTCTACCCCACCACACAATCTCCACCATATATAAGACTTTATCAAGCACAGGACCAGATGACCTCCCCGCATACTGTCACAAATGGCACAGAGACCTGGGCATTACGATAGATAATAAAGAGTGGGGGAAAGCATTTTGACACCACAAAAGAACCTCAGTCTCGGCAAAGATTATGGAAATGAACTATAAGTTCTTGTCTAGGTGGTACCTCACTCCGCAGAGGTTGCACAAGATATTTAGACACGCTAGTAACATGTGCTGGTGGAACTGCGGTGAGACCGCTGACCTTCTACACATATGGTGGGCTTGCCCTAGACTAGACTTATTTTGGAACCAGGTAATTACACACATGAACAACACACTTTCATCCCAAATCCCACGGGACCCACGCTTCCTACTATTGCTTGACCTACCAGATCTCAGGGAAGATGCTAAAATGTCTCTTATGTACATAATGATAAGTAGCGCAAAAATATTAATAACACAGAGGTGGAAAACTCAAAAGATACCCTCCCTGAGTATGTGCATAGATCAAGTAGATGTACTATTAGCACTTCCTCAGGACAGGAAAGATAGTTACATATGAACTCATGCTTATGAGATGGAACGCCTCCAAGACTACGTAGATTGACTGGCAGACTCAATATTGTAGCATCCCGTTACACAAAAATTCACTGAACCCCTACCTCAAGCCTATTCCACACCCCACACTGCATGTGCATTCCTCTCAACCCCTCCCCCTTCCCCCCCGCCTGCATCCGACAATTTTCGATTTCAAAGAAAGGTCAAGCTGGGTGAGGTATATACAGGTATGTTAACAATAAATTCTATGTATGGTGGAATGTATGTAACTCTAGTAACCCAGATCCTCACCTCCTTCAATGTTGGACTTTAACATATATAACTATGTATTGATAAACCTTAAAGTGCCAGACACCCGCCTACCTTAACCTATATGGCCACAAAAAAAACAGAATCCTCTAGCAGGAATAATCGTTAAGGAACTTTTGAAGCATGCCTTATGCCCCATTTGGGGTCACGAACTCTAACACTTTCAAGGCGTGAGGTGGTGGGCAGACTGAACTTATATCCTATAGGACAAGAACCCCACTTTTCAATGTTATATGTATCACAGTATAGAGCATTTGCTCTTACTTTTTCTTTTACTGTACTGTATTTGTTATCTCAATAAAAGAAATTTAAAACTTGGGGGGGCGGAGCCAACTGTCACTGAGGAGAGACGTGTTCTTACAGAGCTCCTGAGGTCTGGACATTAAAATCGTTACCTATGGTATTTTAAGTACTTTTATATTTTATCTATCAAGCTCTTAGGATGGGAGAACTGTCTGCACACCTTATTTCTCTCTTGGAGGGACTGATTGACAAAGCTAATAATCAGTTTGGAAGTTTAAGAGCCAGCATTGTGGAGCTCCGCAGCCAAGATGGCGCTGCTCACCTATTCAGACATGACACCCACATGGCTGACTTTTCATCTACCCTGCACTCGTCGGAGACGCTGCAAGAAGAGCATCCTAGTCGACATCTAGCTACAATTTTACCCGGCATCAGTCTCCCACAAGCATGCCTAGCTGAACCGGTTCACACAGAGGCAGCTGTGTCTGAGTCAGTGGGGCCCTTGCAGACCGCGAAACAACAGCGCTCCCTGATCTTTTGCCTTCCCTACCTAGGTCGGCTAATAACCCCAACATCAAGCATTGTAAGGGCTGCAGGCAACGCAGAGAAGTTTTGTGGGCAATTAAAAGAGTCCCTTCGCTCACTGTTTGAGAAAGCCCGACGCGGAGATGAGGATAGCCCGGAAGCCATTGACCCCTGCATTTTATCTATAACTCCCATCCGGGGTGATTGCCGGCTGTCTGATCGCCTAGTGCCGCTTAAGCATAATATGGGGCTACACTGCTTCCTCCCTGCGCCTGACCCGTTAGTGCAGGCCCTGAGTTTGGGACAGAGAATCCGATGGCTGATATATATGCAACCCACTGGAGGGATGAGGAGCACCTTTGATCCGGGAGGCTAACTATCTGCTTGCTATTTCTGCCTATCCACAGGCTGCCTACCGGAGGGACTAATCTAGGGATCCGTGAACTTTTTCTGTGCCCTCAGTTTGCTGCGGGATCTCCCGCGATTTTGGCTTTGACACTACCTCTCCCCAGCCTAATAGATACCTGTTTGACAACCTAATCGGCGACATGAGGCAGAAAGGGAAACCATACAGGAACGGCCTAAATCTCATAAAGGCTGAGATTAGGTGGTGACTAAGTACTACTCCTCCAGTATGTCGATGTACAGATAAGAACATACAGGTCTATAGGCAACTGTCTGGAGACTCTCTCCCTTATTGGGAACGTTATGAAGTGGTCTAAGACTATTTATAGGAACGAACACTGGCTCTCTGTTTATACCCACTAAGTGAAATGTTCTAATGTCCTTATAGTGAATCTTTGCATATCTTTCAGTTAAGATGGTAATCTATTTTGATGAAGGTGTTTCAGTTTGATGTTTAACTGTCCTCTGTCCATCTATCTCAATCTGATAGTGCAGCTCTGTAATATATTCATATGTATGTCAGTTTTATTTTCAGTATATACACCACATATGAGAATGAAAAATGTTTAGTACTGAGCTCACAACTTGTTAGTTAAGTATTACACAGGATACTAGCTTGTTTCTTAACCCCTCAAGTGATGCAATATATGTGAGGATATAGAAAGTCCCACTATAACATGACTTCAATCACCTCACCTAATATGCAGAACTGAGTTGTATTCAACTACATACTAATGTCATGTTTGGTTGTGCCTAGTCGCATAAATATACATTTACCGCAACTGTTAACAGATCTCCCCAATAACAGCCTAAATGATGGTCCTTCAAGGTGCCTAAGAATATGACCGTACACCAATGGATTGTCGCTTATTTGCCTATGTCTCCCTGTTTCACGGCTCTATAACCTGTCCAGCTCTCATTACTCCCACTGTTATGACCCCTCTACACGATCGATGAGAGAACATGTGGCACATTTCCCTAAGACATAAAGAGGTCTATGTGATTTGTGCTGATAGGTGACTGTATGCATGACAATATTACATGCTAATTGGTATATATGTTATATCCATTGAGAGGACTTATTATGTTTTAATTTTGGGATTTATTTGATGTGTGTTTTTACAAGATCCTTATCTTTTATATTATTTATATCTTACATATATGTGTCTATGATAGGCTATATGTGGTCTTGTGGTGAGCACAGTCATTATATGGTATATGAGTCATATGTCATGTAACCCCTTAGCTGACATATACTCTTTAGTATTTAATGTTGAAACACAGGGTAACCACCTATAGTGTAAGTCTCAAAGAGATACAGGTTCACTGCTCTATATACCATAGTTAGGATGTTGGTACAGTTGCTAACCCGTTATAGGAATTATCTCTGAGATTACACTTGCTTCTAAACCTAGCTTTATATTTAAGTATGTCCTATTCTCTGTTTAGTGTTGTATAGACTTAATTCTATTAGAAATTCGCACTCAAGACAATAGCTACTAGCCCAGACAATAAAAAAATCTGCTTTGAAACCCACAACAACTTGCCTGCTAACCATCTACTCCTTAATCTTATGCAACCTCAGGAGACTTTAGTAGCCTCCCCACTTAGCCCCATGCATATTGTAAGGTACAATGACAATACTCAAACTCTAATAATACAAGATCTCTACGATCAGGCACTCCTAAGTTCATTCCAGACACCCTAAGTTACCCGCATTTATACTAGGCTCCGCCCCCCCTCCCACCTCCTTTTCCTATAAAAATAGCGGTGCTTACCCGCTGAATATCCCCCTTCCCCCTATATAGCTCGGCCCAAGAGTGGCTGATACTCATAATAAATCTCCACAAGTTGATATGTTGGTCTTAGGTAATATACTATTAGATTGTGGAGCTCATACGATGATAATACAAAATGAAGTTCTAATCCATCTCGCCTAAGATATTGTATATTCTAATATCCAGTTTTGAAATATATATACATATTGCTTACTTAATAACGCCTTTATATAAACAATGTATTATTGACTTTGATGTAACTTTGGCCTCAGGGCGAGTTTTTGTTGCAATGATATATGCTTTAACTTCAAAAAAAAAAAAAAAGAAATTTAAAACTTAAAAAAAATGAAAAATTGCATGTTCTATCTGAACCATGAAAGAAATGTTTTGGGTTTTACGTTGCGTTAATATTGTGCTGAAAATTTAGCACATAGCATGAGTTCAATAATATTGAGGGGACTGTAGAATTGCATGCCTTTATATAAAATATAGGGGCCATGAGTGTCTGGGGAGAGGGAACAATGGAGCTTGGATTTTTAATCTTTATATGTAGGGCTAGAGTGCAAAAAACATAATTTATGCTTAGGAAAATAAAATAGAAAAAATCCAACAACAACAATCGAAAACAACAGCCTGAAGGACTTTCATATCACAGGCTGTTTCAGAAGAAGCAAAAACATCAAAATGGTAGAATTTAGTGAACAGGGCCATTTCTAGGGGCGGGCAGACCGGGCAGTGGCCCGGGGCACATTAGGGGGCATTGGGGAGCACTTTAAAAAGTTAAAGTGGCACTGCCTGCTTGATAAACTACTGGTATAGCAAAGGTTAAAATACACAGATCACAAGCATATACATTAAAAATATATATATACAGTGGAGCAAAAAAGTATTTAGTCAGCCACCAATTGTGCAAGTTCTCCCACTTAAGAAGATGAGAGAGGCCTGTAATTTTCATCATAGGTATACCTCAACTATGAGAGACAAAATGTGGAAACAAATCTAGACAATCACATTGTCTGATTTGGAAATAATTTATTTGCATATTATGGTGGAAAATAAGTATTTGGTCACCTACAAACAAGCAAGATTTCTGGCTCTCACAGACCTGTATCTTCTTCTTTAAGAGGTTCCTCTGTCCTCTACTCATTACCTGTATTAATGGCACCTGTTTGAACTTGTTATCAGTATAAAAGACACCTGTTCACAATCTCAAACAGTCACACTCCAAACTCCCCTATGGTGAAGACCAAAGAGCTGTCGAAGGACACCAGAAACAAAATTGTAGACCCTCACCGGGCTGGGAAGACTGAATCTGCAATAGGCAAGCAGCTTGGTGTGAAGAAATCAACTGTGGGATCAATAATTAGAAAATGGAAGACATGCAAGACCACTGATAATCTCCCTCGATCTCACCCGTGGGGTCAAAATGATCACAAGAACAGTGAGCAAACATCCCAGAACCACACGGGGGAACCTAGTGAATGACCTGCAGAGAGCTGGGACCAACGTAACAAAGGCTACCATCAGTACACACTACTCCACCAGGGACTCAGTCCCCATGCTTAAACCAGTACATGTCTGGGCCCATCTGAAGTATGCTAGAGAGCATTTGGATGATCCAGAAGTGGATTGGGAGAATGTCATATGGTCAGATGAAACCAAAGTAGAACTGTTTGGTAGAAACAAAACTCGTCTTGTTTGGAGGAGAGAGAATGCTGAGTTGCAACCAAAGAACACCATAACTACTGTGAAGCATGGGGGTGGCAACATCATGCTTTGGGGCTGTTTCTCTGCAAAGGGAACAGGATGACTGATCCGTGTACATGAAAGAATGAATGGGGCCATGTACCGTGAGATTTTGAGTGCAAACCTCCTTCCATCAGCAAGGGCTTTGAAGATGAAACGTCGCTGGGTTTTTCAGCATGACAATGATGCCAAACACACCACCCGGGCAACAAAGGAGTGGCTTTGTAAGAAGCATTTCAAGGTCCTGGAGTGGCCTAGCCAGTCTCCAGATCTCAACCCCATAGATAACCTTTGGAGGGAGTTGAAAGTCTGTGTTGCCCAGCAACAGCCCCAAAACATCACTGCTCTAGAGGAGATCTGCATGCAGGAATGGGCCAACATACCAGCAACAGTGTGTGACAACCTTGTGAAGACTTACAGAAAACGTTTGACCTCTGTCATTGCCAACAAAGGATATATAACAAAGTATTGAGATTAACTTTTGATATTGACCAAATACTTATTTTCCACCATAATATGCAAATAAATTCTTTCCAAATCAGACAATGTGATTGTCTGGATTTGTTTCCACATTTTTTCTCTCATAGTTGAGGTATACCTATGATGAAAATTACAGGCCTCTCTCATCTTCTTAAGTGGGAGAACTTGCACAATTGGTGGCTGACTAAATACTTTTATGCCCCACTGTATATATATATTTGAAAGGAAGTTGTTATGTTAACTGGCTACATTGGATGTCAATCATACTAATGGAGCAACAAGGTCACAAAAGGGGCATGTTTAGACCGAATAACTACTTAGAGCTAAAACTGAAAGTAAAAAGGAGAGGAATCACCCTGAGGAAAGCAGTCTCCTAACTTACTGATCTGTGTCACTATGACAAATTATTCATGGTCTTTACATAATTATATGTCCATATTTTTTTGTTTTACTGAGCTAATTAAAAACGGGGCTTTATAAAAATTGGGTTTCCATATACTAAGTAACAGGTTTTCTGTTAAGGACTGTTGAATAAAAAAAAAAAATCTTTTTGACATTATGCCTTTTTTTCTATTTATTTACAAACGGCTAGATTTAGAGTTTTGTCGGTAACGACCCGCGTAGCTAATGCTGGCTTTTTTTTCCCTGCACCTTTTAAATACCGCTGGTATTTAGAGTTCACAGAAGGGCTGCGTTAGGCTCCAAAAAGGGAGCATATAGCATAATTTACCGCCACTGCAACTCTCAATACCAGAAGTGCTTACGGACGCGGCCAGCTTCAAAAACGTGCTCGTGCACGATTCCCCCATAGGAAACAATGGGGCAGTTTGAGCTGAAAAAAAACCTAACACCTGCAAAAAAACAGCGTTCAGCTCCTAACGCAGCCCCATTGTTTCCTATGGGGAAACAGTTTCTAAGTCTGCACCTAACACCCTAACATGAACCCCGAGTCTAAACACCCCTAACCTTACACTTATTAGCCAATAATTTGCCACCCCCGCTATCGCTGACCCCTGCATATTTTTTTAACCCCTAATCTGCCGCTCCGTACGACGCCGCAACCTACATTATCCCTATGTACCCCTAATCTGCTGCCCCTAACACCGCCGACCCCTATATTATATTTATTAACCCGTAATCTGCCGCCCCCAACGTCGCCTCCACCTACCTACAATTATTAACCCCTAATCTGCCGACCGGACCTCGCTGCTACTCTAATAAATGTATTAACCCCTAAAGCTAAGTCTAACCCTAACCCTAACACCCCCCTAAGTTAAATATAATTTAAATCTAACAAAATAAATTAACTCTTATTAAATAAATTATTCCTATTTAAAGCTAAATACTTACCTGTAAAATAAATCCTAATATAGCTACAATATAAATTATAATTATATTGTAGCTATTTTAGGATTAATATTTATTTTACAGGCAACTTTGTATTTATTTTAACCAGGTACAATAGCTATTAAATAGTTAATAACTATTTAATAGCTACCTAGTTAAAATATTTACAAAATTACCTGTAAAATAAATCCTAACCTAAGTTACAATTAAACCTAACACTACACTATCAATAAATTAATTAAATAAAATACCTACAATTATCTACAATTAAACCTAACACTACACTATCAATAAATTAATTAAATACAATACCTACAAATAAGTACAATTAAATAAACTAACTAAAGTACAAAAAATAAAAAAGAACTAAGTTACAAAAAAATAAAAAAATATTTACAAACATTAGAAAAATATTACAACAATTTTAAACTAATTACACCTACTCTAAGCCCCCTAATAAAATAACAAAGCCCCCAAAATAAAAAAATGCCCTACCCTATTCTAAAATTAAAATAGGAAAGCTCTTTTACCTTACCAGCCCTTAAAAGGGCCTTTTGCGGGGCATGCCCCAAAGAATTCAGCTCTTTTGCCTGGAAAAAAAAACATACAATACCCCCCCCCCAACATTACAACCCACCACCCACATACCCCTAATCTAACCCAAACCCCCCTTAAATAAACCTAACACTAAGCCCCTGAAGATCTTCCTACCTTATCTTCACCACGCCGGGTATCACCGATCGGTCCAGGCTCCGATGTCTTGATCCAAGCCCAAGCGGGGGCTGAAGACGTCCATCCTCCGGCTGAAGTCTTGATCCAAGCGGCGGCTGAAGAAGTCCATCATCGGGCAGAAGTCTTCATCATATCCTGGCAGAAGAGGAGATCCGGACCGGTAGACATCTTCATCCAAGCGGCATCTTCTATCTTCTTCCATCCGATGACGAGCGGCTCTATATTCAAGACCTCCGGCGTGGATCCATCCTCTTCTTCCGACGTCCTAAAACAGAATGAAGGTTCCTTTAAGGGATGTCATCCAAGATGGCGTCCCTCGAATTCCGATTGGCTGATAGGATTCTATCAGCCAATCGGAATTAAGGTAGGAAAATTCTGATTGGCTAATGGAATCAGCCAATCAGATTCAAGTTCAATCCGATTGGCTGATCCAATCAGCCAATCAGATTGAGCTCACATTCTATTGGCTGATCAGAATTTTCCTACCTTAATTCCGATTGGCTGATAGAATCCTATGAGCCAATCGGAATTCGAGGGACGCCATCTTGGATGACATCCCTTAAAGGAACCTTCATTCTGTTTTAGGACGTCGGAAGAAGAGGATGGATCTGTGCCGGAGGTCTTAAAGATGGAGCCGCTCGTCATCGGATGGAAGAAGATAGAAGATGCCGCTTGGATGAAGATGTCTACCGGTCCGGATCTCCTCTTCTGCCTGGATAGGATGAAGACTTCTGCCCGATGATGGACTTCTTCAGCCGCCGCTTGGATCAAGACTTCAGCCGGAGGATGGACATCTTCAGCCCCCGCTTGGGCTTGGATCAAGACTTCAGCCGGAGGATGGACGTCTTCAGCCCCTGATTGGGCTTGGATCAAGACATCGGAGCCTGGACCGATCGGTGATACCCGGCGTGGTGAAGATAAAGTAGGAAGATCTTCAGGGGCTTAGTGTTAGGTTTATTTAAGGGGGGTTTGGGTTAGATTAGGGGTATGTGGGTGGTGGGTTGTAATGTTGGGGGGGGGGGTATTGTATGGGTTTTTTTCCAGGCAAAAGAGCTGAATTCTTTGGGGCATGCCCCGCAAAAGGCCCTTTTAAGGGCTGGTAAGGTAAAAGAGCTTTTCTATTTTAATTTTAGAATAGGGTAGGGCATTTTTTTTTATTTTGGGGGGCTTTGTTATTTTATTAGGGGGCTTAGAGTAGGTGTAATTAGTTTAAAATTGTTGTAATATTTTTCTAATGTTTGTAAATATTTTTTTATATTTTTGTAACTTAGTTCTTTTTTATTTATTTTTTTTTATTTTTTTTTGCATTATAAATAGATTTAATAGAGCAATGTCAATACTTCACAATAAGTCACGAAATGTATTTAATAAACAATAAATACATACAATGTTAAATTTTTATTATTACAACTTATTTGTATTAAAGAACCTGAACGATATTAAACATAGAAATGTGTATAACATTTAATAATGTGATAGGATTATATATATATATATATATATATATTTTTTTTTTTTTCAAACAGCTTTATTGAAGTGAAATAGATATACAGAGTCTTGCTGAAAGTATTCACATAATACTGCTCATCAAAATGATCAAACAGCAATACAGAAACAAGCACAAAAAAAAATAAAAAATGTTATACACTTCTAAATGTTCATATACCCGCTCAAATGACCCACGTCAAGAGCGAGAAATCAGGAAAAAAAAAACGGTGTTTAATCTAGATTGTGCCAAGCCAGATCGCTCTTATCATCTCATAAGTATCCAGTCTCGTCAAGAGCGAGAAATCAGGATATTTGTCATTTTCAGTAAATTTTATGAACTTTACAGATAATTGCAATACGCTTTGATCCAGGAGTATTACCTAAGGAAGCCGGAGAAGGGGATAAGGTAGTAACTAGGGGGGGAAAGAGAGTGAAAGATAGTGGGAAGGGGGAGGAAAGCTGATTCATGAGGGGGGAAGGGAGAGAAGAAAAAAAAACAAACAAAAAAAAACGGTGTTTAATCTAGATTGTGCCAAGCCAGATCGCTCTTATCATCTCATAAGTATCCAGTCTATGTGTCTTTAGATAATGATATCTCTCAAGGAGAAGGACATTTTCTACCTGGGATTGCCATTCCCCTACCGTAGGTGGGTCTTGTGTTTTCCATCTTTTAGGTATCAATTTTTTAGTGCTCGTGAGTAGGATTAACAGTAGTGCTAGGTGCGCATGACTTTGCATCTTTGGTAGTGTCAAGAATAGTAAGATTTCTGGTGAGTTAGGGATAGAAATATTTAATATCTCGTTGATTTTACCCAGTACCCCTGCCCAAAAAGACCTCAATGTGGGACAGTACCACCAGATGTGCAAAAGTGAGGACTCAGTGCGGGAAATATCCTGTGCAGTCTAATGGGTGTCATGTACCATCTGCTGAGAAATTTTATATGTGTTTCCTGTATGTTTGAGGACACAGATGATCTCCTTGTGAGTCTAAAGGCTGTTGACCAGGCCTCGAAGTCTATCTCGGAGCCTAAGTCTGTCATCCAGCTATTTACGTAAGTTGGAAGTGAATTGGTCTCACGGATTAGTAATATTCTATATAGCAAGGAAACCAAATGTCTCAAAGCTACCTCACTAACACAGAGCTTTTCGAAAGGGATAAGCACTCTTCCCAACTCCTGTTTATGTTTATGTCTAGATATGTAGTTTATTAGTTGATTATGATGTAACCATGAGATGAATAGTAAGGGTTGTCGGTTTTTTAACTCGTTCTGTGAGATTATTTTGCCTTTATCTATTACTCCACACACTGAACCCACTGTCAAGTTATAAGGTACAACCTTTCGATAGCCTGATTGATGATACGGTAGTTCAGGATTTTCAAACAACGGTCTTAGAGGTGAGTGTCTAGAGGAAATATGTGTTGAAGTCGCTACAGTTGAATCCCAAATATTAAAAGTTTCCTCTAGTATATGATAGTTGTGTAAAGCTCTAGGACGGGACCTGGGAGGCAACCCCGCTAGTGACCCTACATTGTGCACCTTAAGAATCCGTCTATCCAAGAGAATCCAGGCTTTGTGCTCATGATTTTGTGCCCATTCCACTATTCTTTGTAGCCCTACAGCCTGTCTGTATAGAGAGATATCCGGCAAACCCAGCCCCCCCCCCTCTCTCTTGGGAGGTGCATGGTCCGCCTTGACACCCTAGGTTTAGAGTTGGACCAGATAAATTGGTCCAATATGGTCTGTAATTGAGCTATGTATCCTTTTGGAAGTGTGATAGGCAATGTCTGGAAGAGATACAGTATGCGGGGCATAATATTCATCTTAATGACGCCTATTCTTCCTAGCCAGGAAATATACTCCTTCTTCCAGGAAGATAGGTCTGCTGCAATGTCGTTTTTCATAGGTAAATAGTTATATTTGTAGAGATCTGCAGGGTCAGATGTTAACTGAATACCGAGGTATTTAAGTGTATTTTTTGCTATAGTAAGGCCATAGTTTCTCTGTATAGTGTGTATAGTGATAGGGTCGGAATTAACGTTCAGGATTTTGGATTTACTTAAATTGAGGAGAAAGTTCGAGACTTCACCATAGGCTCTAATTTCTGACAATAATTCAGGGATCGAGTCTAGAGGGTTAGTTATCGTGTAGAGGATATCGTCTGCGTATAACGCTTGTTTGTACTCCGTGCCATCTACCTTGATACCTGATACCTTGCTGTTTGATCTTATCTTTTGTGCTAGAACCTCGATTGATAGAGCGAATAGTAATGGGGACAGGGGACAACCTTGCCTAGTTCCGTTGCTTATATCTAGAGGTTTCGATAGAGTTCCATTAATTCTGATTTTGGCGTTGGGGTGTGAATATAATGCGAAGACAGTGTCTATAAAGGCCTTACCAAAGGACATTTTCTCTAGAACACCGCGCAGAAAAGGCCAGCCCACCGTATCGAAGGTCTTCTCCGCGTCGGTAGCAAAGAGCACTAATGGGGTGTGAAAAGCCCGGGCATGTGAAATCAGTTGTGTAACTTTGACGGTATTGTCCCTAGCCTCACGGCCCGGAACAAAACCCACCTGGTCTTTATGAATCAGATTCGGTAAGAATTTGTTAAGACGAGTAGCGAGGATTTTTGCTAAAATCTTCATGTCTGAGTTAATTAGGGAGATGGGTCTATAGTGCCCTGGGGAGTCTCCCGTCTTCCCTGGTTTGGGGAGAACCGTAATATGAGCTTCTAGGAGAACTCGAGACAAGTTAGGGTTATTTCTAATCTCATTGAACAGGGCTAAGATCGGGCCAGCCAAAATAACCCTGCATTTTTTATAATATGTGGATGAAAACCCATCGGGTCCTGGGCTTTTACCTTTTGGGCTGTCCTTTATTGCCGTGTATAATTCCTCTGTTGTGATTGGTGCATCTAACTGCTCTGCTTCCTCCCTTGTTAATGAGGGAAGGGTTACATCCCTCAAATAAGAGTCTACAGCTAATTCTTGTTGACTTTTTATGGCCTCCTGAGGGGAGTCCGGTGTATGTACCTGAATATTATACAGGGAATGGTAAAATTTGTGGAATTCCTCAGCTATTTGAGTGCTACTATGCACTGGACGACCATCTGTGGTTTTAATGGAGTGAATATAAGACCGGATCTGTCTTTTTTTAAGGGATCTGGCTAAGATTTTGCCCGGCTTGTTTCCACCCTCATAGTAGTGTTGTCTTAATAACAGGGCTTTCTTTTGGTGTATTTCCGTTAGATGTTTATGAAATTCAGACCTCGCGTCTCTTAGTTGAGTCTTAATGTCATTATTGGAAGGGTCCTTCTTATGTGTAATTTCCAGTTCACTCATTTTAGATTGTAGATCCTGATATTTAGCTCTGTACTGTTTATTAAGTATTGCTTTATGTTTAATCAGGGCCCTTCTTAACACACTTTTGTGAGCCTCCCAGATCATTGCCCTTGACGAAGAGGGAAATGTATTATTTTGAAAATATTCCGTCAAAGTTTTTTGTACATCGCTAAGGATAACTGGATTGTCTAATAAAGTCTCATCCAGTCTCCATATATGCTGAACAACTGGAACATCCGGCCATAATACCGAACAAGAGACTAGGGCATGGTCGGACCATGTTATGTGACCTATACTGCTCTTATGTGTGATTGAAAGGCCGCATGAGTCAGTGTAAATATAGTCGATCCGTGAGTAACTATTGTGAGGTATGGAATAAAACGAGTAATCTCTTGATGCAGGATGGAGTGTGCGCCATACGTCGTGCAAGGCAGTGTTTTGGAGTGTGGCTTTAACCTGATTGATTGTGGACGCTGGTGTGCAAGTCACTCCCTTTGAGGTATCCATGACTGGGTCTGAAACAAGGTTAAAGTCCCCAGCTAGGAATGTGATCCCTCTGGAATGTTCCAGTAGTAGATTGGATATCCTTTTCATAAAGGTCTCCTGTCCCATACTAGGGGAATATATTGAGACTAGTGTAATATTGTTACCAAAAAGAGTCCCTACCAGTATCAAGTAGCGACCGTCCGGGTCCCTCTCTATGTGAGTCGGAGTTAAGGGGATTGTACGATGAAATATAATACCCACCCCCCCTTTTTTGCCCTGACCAGAAGCGAAGTATGCTACGGGGAACAAAGGATTATGCCATCTGGGTTCCCTACCCTTTTTAAAGTGAGTTTCCTGAACTAAAATCACATGGCTGTTTAATTTGTTAAGTTCCTTAAAGGCTATTGAGCGTTTTCCTGGATCATTCAATCCCTTTGCGTTTATGGTAGTGAAATTAATTGAATGATCTTTGAATCTGCTAGGCCTGCGTTGCTCAGCCATTGCAATAAGCAATGCGGTGTAAAAAAAAAAAAAAAAAAAAAGGGAGGGGGGAAGGGAGGGTTAAGGTAACTAGTGGGTTTAGTCAAAGTTAGATAGCAGAGAAAGTGTCAGGGGACGAAGTGTGAAATGAAATGGAAAAGAAGGAAAGTAGTTCCAAAGGTAGAATCTGTTTAAGCATCTGATAAGTATTAGTATTGCAGAACCAATATCAATAAAATTTAAGTAGTTTCAAGAAATAAAAAATACCTTTTGATTACTGCTTTTCACTATTATGTAAACAAACACAAACAATTGAGGAAAGTCTCCTCTACTGACATGGATTATAAAAACAATTATATTCTAATAGCAAGATTCAAACATTAAACATGAAAACATGGCAAGGTGACTGGGGCACACCCTGTTCAGTGAAACCTAATGGATTAATGCTAGGGCAGATTAGTTATAATTTTCGTAGCATGTAAATCCTTAACAAATAAAACTCAAGCCTTGTAATTTCCTGCAATGGTACTTGGGAAGACCGTAAGATTAAAACCCATTGGTTGTTGCAGTATTTTATTGACCAAAGAGGGCTATCCCCTCTTCTCACTGCCATCCTAAGGGGTGAGCATTTGGGGCCTAATGGCTGCAATCATGGTGTTCTTCAACCTGCAATCTTTAGTACCCCCGAGCATCTCTCATGGGCCGGCTTTAGAAGATGTTAGCAAAAGTCATTACAGTTACATTAGTATGTGCCCTGCTGTCCTATACTACTATTCCTCTGAATCATGGACTCTAGTCCGTACTTTTCGTTACATCGTGGTACAAGTGTTTCATTACAGACCATTTTACTCAAAAGTGCTAGACCCCTATATTTTACTTCTAGTTATAGAAACTAGTGCGCTATCTCTAGGGGGGGAATCACTATTGTGTATTCAGCGCCTCAAACTTTTTAAACAAGGACCGAAGACAGAATTGCAATAATTTCAATAACATTCAAAAAACCATTGTCTATCAGGACTTAGTGAGCACTTAACCAAGATGTTTCAAGCATCCTAGGGCAATTCCTTTAAAGGAGCATGTAGACCATATTAAACTTTACCCCTTATCTTTTATCTAATATATTAAGCCTGTACCCCCCAAATAAAGATATAACTGAAACAGATGTCTATTTTCCATGAAAAGTCTATGAGCTGTGAGCCTCTTCTTCAGAAGTATCATAGGAGCATTACTCTTGATAACCAATAAATTCAATACTATACTTTACCCAATGTCCTTATCAGATTGATGAGCGCTCAAGGGTTGCTGGGAAAAGGATCTGTCCTCCCTTGAGGTGCTGCTAGATGGGGGAAGCCGGAGTGATAGATTCTCGAAGAAAATGTTCTCGTCCATGCCTGGCCTGTAGATGGCAGTTTTATTGTTGTTTGAGGCGATGATCGACACCGGAAATCCCCATTTGTATTGGATCTTGCAGTTCCGCAGTACTGATGTGATGTGTCCTAGCTCTCTTCTTTTTTGGAGGGTTATTGGTGACAAGTCTGTATATATTTGTATCTCTTCACCCACGTGTGTAATTGGATGTTTTTTCCTAGCACATTGTAAGATTTCCTCTTTGTCCTTGAAACTAAGAAATCGCACAATAATGTCTCTTGGGGGGGCTTTGTTTGGTGGCTTGGGCCTTAGAGCCCTGTGTGCCCTCTCTATTAATATGTCTAGGGAAGAGGGGGAGTCTTTTATAATTCTGAATAAGGCCTGAAGGTATCCTTCTATATTCTGGGGGGCCACAGACTCAGAAACCCCTCTAAATCGCAGATTGTTCCTGCGGCCTCGATTGTCAATATCTTCTAGCTTATCGTTCAAGTATTGCAGGTTGTCCGCATGGTTCTGGATGTCTGAGGTATGCTGACGGGTAGTAGATGCTGTCTCACCTGAGGCTTTTTCCACGGACGACACTCTTGATTCCAGAGCTGACATATCTTTCCGCAAGTCTCCAAATAAACTTCTCATTTCAGTGAGAACCCCTTGTATATCTTCTTTGGAGGAAAGATGTAAAAAATCCTCCTTTGTGACAAAAGTTGAATGATTAGGGGTATTGGTTGATGTGCCTAAGCCTCTATCTTCAGTCTCTTCCGCCATTGAGCTATCTGAAACTTCCTTAGAAGGTTCCAGTGGTTTTAAATATTGGCTCATGAGTTTGGTGCTCCCAGGCTTTTCCCCTTTAGATATTCTCTTATTCGGCATGCCCTTTTGCTTGGATAAGCTTTGGCGTACCCAGCTATAGTATGTATTAATTTAGTACAGAAAAGCCCCCTACCTGGTAGCTGTACAGTTGGGGACAGCAAAAAAGACTAACCAAGGGAATAACAATCTCTCCCAATTATAGTGCAGGATCTGCTATGCCCCTATTAGGTTGTAGATATAGTATTAGTGGTTAAGAGAGTCTTTTTAAATGAGGTGGCAGCTAATAGTAGTGATTGACATGAGAAGGTCCTTTCTGACCTTAATTATAAATCAGATCCTTTCTGCCTGTTTTAGGTGGGCTGTCTCCCTTTGTAGGATAAGTAGGAAGCAGGGTTTGAGGGTTTGAAACAAGAGTAATATGTAGTAAGAACCGTTGATATTTAGGTCCAGATGCCCCCTCTAGTAAATAGCTTTAACTGTGTGCTGACCCTCTCTTGCCAAGTCTGTGTTAGCCTAGTTTTACCTATCAAGGACTGCTTACCCCTGTATTTGTCTGCCAGGCTCTGTCCCCTTCAGCTCGTGCTAAGGCCTGTTATGCTCCGTCTCCCTTCCGTTGTTGTTCCCTGTGCAGATTTGATCAAGGCCGGACTCACTGTATCGCGGTAATTGCCGCGATAGCAATCACCGCTCCTTCCCTTTTTGTGGCCGTAGCTGTGCGGAGGTACGGGGGTATTTGTGCGATCCCGGTTCACACTTTTAAGTTGTTGCCCCCAGTCTGTGAATGTTGCGGCTCCTCTCCTATAAGCCGGTTGATGTAGCGGCGGCCATTAAAAGTTCTCCATGTGGGAGGCTGTATGCGATGTTTATTCCTTTTCCTTCTCAGCAGGAGGCAATATTAATTTTTATAAGTCCTGTGCCCTGAGAGTCTATCAGGCATGTACCCCAACCGCCCAGCCTAAAAGAAAAAGATCTTTTTGATGCTATTTTAAGCTTTAATGTCAGTTTGGATGCAGGAGCCCTGTCAATGTGTGACCATCTTCCTGCGTGGCCAGGCTCCGCCCAGTTCTTTTTTATTTTTTGTACTTTAGTTAGTTTATTTAATTGTATTTATTTGTAGGTATTGTATTTAATTAATTTATTGATAGTGTAGTGTTAGGTTTAATTGTAGATAATTGTAGGTATTTTATTTAATTAATTTATTGATAGTGTAGTGTTAGGTTTAATTGTAACTTAGGTTAGGATTTATTTTACAGGTAATTTTGTAATTATTTTAACTAGGTAGCTATTAAATAGTTATTAACTATTTAATAGCTATTGTACCTGGTTAAAATAAATACAAAGTTGCCTGTAAAATAAATATTAATCCTAAAATAGCTACAATATAATTATAATTTATATTGTAGCTATATTAGGATTTATTTTACAGGTAATTATTTAGCTTTAAATAGGAATAATTTATTTAATAATAGTTAATTTATTTTGTTAGATTTAAATGTGTTAGGGTTAGACTTAGCTTTAGGGGTTAATACATTTATTAGAGTAGCGGTGAGGTCCGGTCGGCAGATTAGGGTTTAATAATTGTAGGTAGGTGGAGGCGACGTTGGGGGCGGCAGATTAGGGGTTAATAAATATAATATAGGGGTCGGCGGTGTTAGGGGCAGCAGATTAGGGGTACATAGGGATAATGTAGGTGGCGGCGGTGTGAGGTCGGCAGATAAGGGGTTAAAAAAATTTAATAGAGTGGCGGCGATGTGGGGGGACCTCGGTTTAGGGGTACATAGGTAGTTTATGGGTGTTTGTGTACATTAGAGCACAGTAGTTAAGAGCTTTATGAACCGGCGTTAGCCCAGAAAGCTCTTAACTCCTGGCTTTTTGCTGCGGCTGGAGTTTTGTCGTTAGAGTTCTAACGCTCACTTCAGCCACGACTCTAAATACCGGCGTTAGAAAGATCCCATTGAAAAGATAGGATTCGCAAATGGCGTAGGGGGATCTGCGGTATGGAAAAGTTGCGGCTGCAAAGTGAGCGTTAGACCCTTTCCTGACTGACTCTAAATACCAGCGGTAGCCCAAAACCAGCGTTAGGAGCCTCTAACGCTGGTTTTGACGGCTAACGTCAAACTCTAAATCTAGGCATTATTGTTTACAAATGCTTAATAGTGATGGGGGTGTGTATGTGTCATTTACTCCATAATGACAATGGCAAGTTTTCACAAACTCAGATGTGAGTGCTTGTGTCTGCTAATACTGCCTGAGTGTGTGTGTGTGTCTGCCTATCTATCCCTGCCTGTGTGTGTGTCTGCTATTACTGCCTGAGTGTGTGTGCCTATCTATCCCTGCCTGTGTGTGTGTGTGCTATTACTGCCTGAGTGTGTATGCCTATCTATCCCTGCCTGTGTGTGTGTGTGTGTATCTGCCTATTACTGCCTGAGTATGTGTGTGTGTATGCCTATCTATTCCTGCCTGTGTGTGTATGCCTATCTATCCCTGCCTGTGTGTGCATGTCTGTCTATTACTGCCTGTGTGTGCATGTCTCTGTCTATTACTGCCTGTGTGTGCATGTCTCTGTCTATTACTACCTGTGTGTGAATGTCTCTGTCTATTACTGCCTGTGTGTGAATGTATCTGTCTAGTACTGCCTGTTTGTGCATGTCTCTGTCTATTACTACCTATCAAATTATTTATGTGCAAAAATCTCATAGACTTTAGTAGTGAATTTTGTAAAAAAAATAATTGTTAGAACTTTTCTAAATAATTGTAATAGACTCCTAAATATGTTACAAATACACCCCGTGACATAATGCAATTGTTTAGAAAATCTTACCTGATGACTTTTTTGCAAGGTTCAACTTTAAAGTCTATTGGAAGTTTTGTAGATACATTTCGGATAAGAATTTAAAGGGATTGATATGCATTAAACAAATAAATATACATAGCTTTAAGAAAAGTATAAATATAATGGCAATTAGTAAAATATATAAAGATATTTTTAGATAATATCAATATATTGGGGAAAAACATTGTAGTAGAAAAAATACATATTTAAAGGGATAGGAAAGTCAAAATTAAAGTTTCATTATTCAGGATACACCAAAAAAATGTAAGGCAATTCTATTATTCTTGTTCTCTTGGTATCCATTGTTGAAAAGCATATGTACATATCCTTAGCAGCAGCAATGCACTACTAGGAGCTAACTGGTGGTTGGCCGCAATACACATTTGTCTCTTGTCATTTGCTCACCAGATGTGTTCAGCTAGGTCCCAGTAGTGCACTGCTGCTTTGGAGCTGACCTCTAAATGACAGAGTGACATGCAAGGTCTAGGAGGGGGACTTTAGAATCTGTGAGGTGGGCGTATTTTGGAATTTTACCCTGGGAGCCAGATTCTCTAGAAACGGCCTTGTTAGTGAAAGTATGCAAAGACCAAGTAGCTGCCTTGCAAATCTGATATCTGATCTCTAGAGGCCTCATTTTTAAAGGCCCAATATGTGGCATCTGATCTAGTAGAATGGGCATAAAACCATTTAGGAGGAGACTGACTCACCTCCTAGTTTGCCTTCTGAAGCAAAAGCTCAAGTCAAGAAGCCAAGGAAACAGCCATAGCTTTCTGACCTTTCCTAGAGCCAGAAAAAAAACAAATCTATAAGTTTGCCTGAAATCCTTAGTAGCCTGAACATAATATTTATAAAGCTCTGACAACATCCAAATTATGAAGATTCCTCTCCATGGAATGCTTAGGATTAGGACACAAAAAATAAACAACAATTACTCTACTCATATTGTCCGCGGACACCAACATTAGGCAAACCGTCAAACTTACGGCTAGATTAGGAGTTTTGCAGTAAGAGGGGTGCGTTGCTAACTTGTACTTTATTCTCACCGCTCACTTTCCTACAGCGCTGATATTACAGGTTTTTATAAACCCGGCGTTAAAAGACAAGAAGTGAGCGTAGAGCAAAATTGTGCTCCATATCGCACTCCAATACCAGCGCTGCTTAAGTCAGCGGTGAGCTTGTTGTACGTGCTCATGCACGATTTCCCCATAGACATCAATGGGGAGAGCCGGCTGAAAAAAAGTCTAACACCTGCAAAAAAAGCAGCGTTTAGCTCAGTAACGCAGCCCCATTGATTCCTATGGGGAAACTAAATTTATGTTTACACCTAACACCCTAACATGAACCCTGAGTCTAAACACCCCTAATCTTACACTTATTAACACCTAATCTGCCACCCCTGGCATCGCCGACACCTACATTATACTTATTAACCCCTAATCTGCTGCCCCCAACATCGCCAACACCTACATTATATTTATTAATCCTTAATCTCCCTCCCCCAATGTCGCCGCAACCTACCTACATTTATTAACCTCTAATCTGCCACACCCAACATCGCCGCCACTATTCTAAATTTATTAACCCCTAAACCTAAGTCTAACCCTTACCCTAATACCCCCTAACTTAAATCTAATTAAAATTACTATCATTACCTAAATTATTCCTATTTAAAACTAAATACTTACCTATAAAATAAACCCTAAGATAGCTACAATATAACTTATAGTTACATTGTATCTAGCTTAGGCTTTATTTTTATTTTACAGGCAAGTTTGTATTTATTTTAACTAGGTAGAATAGTTACTAAATAGTTAACTATTTAATAACTTCCTAGTTAAAATAAATACAAATTTACCTGTAAAGTAAAACCTAACCTAAGTTACACTAACACCTAACCTTACACTACAATTAAATAAAATTACCTAAATTAAATACAATTAACTAAATTAAATACAATTAAATAAATTAAATACAAATACCTAAATTACAACAAAAAAAATCACTAAATTACACAAAATAAAAAACCAATTACAAGATATTTAAACTAATTACACCTAATCTAATAGCCCTATCACTAATAAAAAAAAAGCCGCCCCAAAATAAAAAAAACTCTAGCCTAAACTAAACTACCAATAGCCCTTAAAAAGGTCCTTTTGCAGGGCATTTCCCCTTAAAAAACAGAATTTATGCTTACCTAATAAATTACTTTCTCCAACGGTGTGTCCGGTCCACGGCGTCATCCATTACTTGTGGGAAATGTTCTCCCCCACAGGGAAAGGCAAGGAGAGCACACAGCAAGAGCTGTCCATATAGCTCCCCCTCTGGCTCCGCCCCCCAGTCATTCGACCAACGGTTAGGAGAAAAAGGAGAAACTATAGGGTGCCGTGGTGACTGTAGTGTATAAAGAAAAAAATTTTCAACCTGATTAAAAAAAAAAAACCAGGGCGGGCCATGGACCGGACACACCGTTGGAGAAAGTAATTTATCAGGTAAGCATAAATTCGGTTTTCTCCAACATTGGTGTGTCCGGTCCACGGCGTCATCCATTACTTGTGGGAACCAATACCAAAGCTTTAGGACACGGATGAAGGGAGGGAGCAAATCAGGTTACCTAAACAGAAGGCACCACGGCTTGCAAAACCTTTCTCCCAAAAACAGCCTCCGAAGAAGCAAAAATATCAAATTTGTAGAATTTGGCAAAAGTGTGCAGAGAAGACCAAGTCGCTGCCTTACATATCTGGTCAACAGAAGCCTCGTTCTTATAGGCCCATGTGGAAGCCACAGCCCTAGTAGAGTGAGCTGTGATACGGTCAGGAGGCTGCCGTCCGGCAGTCTCATAAGCCAAGCGGATAATGCTTTTCAGCCAGAAAGAGAGAGAGGTAGCAGTAGCTTTTTGACCTCTCCTCTTACCAGAGTAAACGACAAACAAGGATGAGGTTTGTCTAAAATCTTTTGTTGCTTCTAAATAGAACTTTAAAGCACGAACAACATCTAAATTGTGTAATAAACGTTCCTTCTTTGAAACTGGATTCGGACACAACGAAGGAACAATTATTTCCTGGTTGATGTTCTCGTTGGAAACAACTTTTGGAAGAAAACCAGGCTTAGTACGCAAAACAACCTTATCTGAATGGAACACCAGATAGGGTGGATCACACTGCAAAGCAGATAATTCAGAAACTCTTCTAGCAGAAGAAATAGCAACCAAAAACAGAACTTTCCACGATAGTAACTTAATATCTATGGAATGTAAAGGTTCAAACGGAACCCCTTGAAGAACTGAAAGAACTAAATTTAGACTCCAAGGAGGAGTCATGGGTCTGTAAACAGGCTTGATTCTAACCAAAGCTTGTACATCTGGCAAAGCTGCCAGTCGTTTGTGCAACAAGACTGATAATGCAGAAATCTGTCCTTTTAGAGAACTAGCTGACAATCCTTTATCCAAACCTTCTTGGAGAAAGGAGAGAATCTTTGGAATTTTAATCTTACTCCAGGAGAATCCTTTGGATTCACACCAACAGATATATTTTTTCCATATTTTATGGTAAATCCTTCTAGTCACAGGTTTTCTGGCTTGGACCAGAGTATCAATCACAGAATTTGAAAACCCACGCTTGGATAAAATCAAGCGTCCAATTTCCAAGCAGTCAGCTGCAGAGAAACTAGATTGGGATGTTCGAATGGACCTTGTACTAGAAGGTCCTGTCTCAAAGGTAGCTTCCATGGTGGAGCCGATGACATATTCACCAGGTCTGCATACCAAGTCCTGCGTGGCCACGCAGGAGCTATCAGAATCACAGAGGCCTTCTCCTGTTTGATCCTGGCTATGAGCCTGGGGAGGAGAGGAAACGGTGGAAACACATATGCTAGGTTGAACGACCAAGGCGCCACTAATGCATCCACTAGAGTCGCCTTGGGATCCCTGGATCTGGACCCGTAGCAAGGAATCTTGAAGTTCTGACGGGACGCCATTAGATCCATGTCTGGAATGCCCCATAATTGGGTTAACTGAGCAAAGACCTCCGGATGGAGTTCCCACTCCCCCGGATGGAAAGTCTGACGACTCAAATACTCCGCCTCCCAGTTGTCTACTCCTGGGATGTGAATAGCAGATAGATGGCAGGAGTGATTCTCTGCCCATTGGATTATCTTGGTTACTTCCTTTATCTCTAGGGAACTCTTTGTTCCCCCCTGATGATTGATGTACGCAACAGTCGTTATGTTGTCCGACTGAAATCTTATGAATGTGGCTTCTGCTAGCTGAGGCCAAGCCAGGAGCGCATTGAATATAGCTCTTAGTTCCAAAATGTTTATCGGGAGAAGCGACTCTTCCCGCGACCATAGGCCCTGAGCTTTCAGAGAGTCCCAGACCGCGCCCCACCCCAAGAGGCTGGCGTCGGTCGTGACGATGACCCACTCCGATCTGCGGAAACTCATTCCCTGAGACAGGTGATCCTGGGTCAACCACCAGAGAAGTGAGTCCCTGGTTACCTGGTCTACTTGAATTTGGGGAGACAAATCTGTATAGTCCCCATTCCACTGATTGAGCATGCACAGCTGTAATGGTCTTAGATGAATTCGAGCAAAAGGAACCACATCCATTTCTGCAACCATTAGTCCTATTACTTCCATGCATTGAGCTATGGAGGGTTGAGGAATAGAGTGAAGAACTCGACAAGCTTTTAGAAGCTTTGTCTTTCTGACGTCTGTGAGAAAGATCTTCATTTCCACAGAATCTATTATTGTTCCCAGAAAAGGAACCCTTGTGGACGGTGACAGTGAACTTTTTTCTATGTTCACTTTCCACCCGTGAGATCTGAGAAAAGCCAACACAATGTCTGTATGAGCCCTCGCTTTGGAAAGAGACGACGCTTGGATTAGGATGTCGTCTAGATAAGGTGCTACAGCGATGCCCCTCGGTCTTAGGACCGCTAGAAGGGACCCTAGCACCTTTGTGAAAATTCTGGGAGCGGTGGCTAAACCGAATGGAAGAGCCACAAACTGGTAATGTTTGTCCAGAAAGGCGAACCTCCGGAACTGATGATGAGATTTGTGGATTGGGATATGCAGATACGCATCCTTCAGATCCACGGTAGTCAAAAATTGACCCTGCTGGATTGTTGGTAAGATTGTCCGAATGGTTTCCATCTTGAAGGATGGAACTCTGAGGAACTTGTTTAATATCTTTAAATCCAGAATTGGCCTGAAAGTTCCCTCTTTTTTGGGAATCACAAACAGGTTTGAGTAAAACCCTAGACCTTGTTCCCCAGAGGGGACTGGGTTTATCACTCCCATATTTGATAGGTCTCTTACACAATGTAAGAATGCCTGTTTCTTTATCTGGTCTGAAGATAAGCGAGACAGGTGGAACCTTCCCTTTGGAGGAAGTCCCTTGAATTCTAACAGGTATCCCTTGGAAACTATCTCTAGTGCCCAGGGATCCAGAACATCTCTTGCCCAAGCCTGAGCGAAGAGAGATAGTCTGCCCCCTACCAGATCCGGTCCCGGATCGGGGGCTACCCCTTCATGCTGTCTTGGTAGCAGCAGCAGGTTTCTTGGTTTGTTTACCCTTGTTCCAGCCTTGCATGGGCTTCCAAGCGGGTTTGGGCTGGGCCGCGTTACCTTCTTGTCTAGCGGCAGTGGAGTTATTAGCCGGTCCGTTCCTGAAATTGCGAAAGGAACGAAAATTAGACTTGTTCTTAGCCTTAAAAGGCCTATTCTGTGGGAGGGCATGGCCCTTACCCCCAGTGATGTCTGAAATAATTTCCTTCAATTCCAGCCCAAAAAGGGTCTTACCCTTGAAAGGAATATTCAGTAACTTAGTCTTGGATGACACGTCTGCCGACCAGGATTTTAGCCAAAGCGCCCTCCGCGCTACTATAGCAAAACCTGATTTTTTCGCCGCCAATTTCGTTATTTGAAAGGCGGCATCCAATATAAAGGAATTAGCTAACTTTAATGTGTAAATTCTGTCCATGACTTCTTCATAGGAAGTCTCTTTCTGGAGCGACCTTTCTAGTTCTTCGAACCAAAAGGACGCAGCTGAAGTGACAGTAATAACACACGTAGGTGGTTGAAGGATGAACCCTTGCTGAACAAAAATCTTTTTAAGCAATCCTTCCAATTTTTTATCCATAGGATCTTTGAAAGCGTAGCTGTCTTCTATAGGAATAGTTGTGCGCTTCGCTAGTGTTGAAACAGCTCCCTCAACCTTCGGGACCGTTTGCCATGCGTCCCTTCTAGGGTCTACTATGGGAAACATTTTCTTAAATATAGGAGGTGGGGCAAAGGGTACACCTGGCTTCTCCCACTCCTTTTCCACTATGTTCGCTACCCTCTTAGGTATTGGAAAAGTGTCGTCGTGCACTGGGACCTCTAAAAATTTGTCCAATTTGCACAACTTCTCTGGTACTACCATGGAATCACAGTCATCCAGAGTAGCTAATACCTCCTTAAGCAAAGCGCGGAGATGTTCTAGCTTAAACTTAAATACCACTAGATCAGGTTCTGCCCTCAGACAGCCCTTCCCTCACAGCCAATTCCGATTGATATGAGGGTAAAATAGATAAGGCATCGTCAGCGTCTGATTGTTCATCCTTTTTATCTGTATTTAAAACTGAACAATCACGGTTTCTCTGAAAAACTGGCAGTTTGGATAAAAGATTTGCTATAGAATTATCCACTACTGCTGATAATTGTTGCATAGAAATAAGCACTGGCGCGCTAGGTGTCGCCTGCGCGGGCAAAGCTGGTGTAGACACAGAAGGAGAGGATGTAGAGCTATCCCAACTACCTTCATTAGATAAATCATCTTGGGCAACATTATGAAAAATAACAGAGCTGTCCTGATTTTGTTTGGACGCTATGGCGCAATTATCACAAACACTCGAAGGGGGAACCACATTTGTCTCTATACACACAGAACATAGGTTATCTGATGGAACAGACATGTTAAACAGATTTAGGCAGGCAAACAATGCAATAAAAATGATTTTAAACAAAAACGTTACTGTCTCTTTAAATAATAAAATGACACATTTATTTCTGAATGTTCAAAAAACTATGAAGGCAATATCCGATTTTTCTGAAATTTGGACCCCAGTGTCTTAATGCTTAGAAAGTATTGCACAGCAAATATGGAGACTCTAGCTCTTAAAACAAGCAAACCAGAGCTAATTGTTGGATTTAATCGTTTTTACACACCACAATCCCAGCTACAGCCTTGCTGCAGCTTTTTACCTTCCTTAGGGGTCACCATTCACAGAAAAAAAGCCTTTTGGAGTCACTTTCTGAACCACAGGACCCTCTCACATGAATCTGCATGCACTGCCTTGAAATTCAACTGCACAGCTGAAGTGCCAAAATGAGGCTTCCTCCCTCAGCACACTAGAGTGAAGGGGCCTTCCTGACTAGATTTAGGCGTCTAAAACAAGCCAGATCAATAAAAAACGTTCCCAAGTGTATGTGAGCTTATAAAATATTTCAAATGGTATAATATTGTAATAAAAACCAATCGATTTAGCCCCTAACAGTGTCTACCAGCATAAAAAACAAAAAGGGGAAGCCTGTTATCTTTTTTGCTGAGGTGAAAGAAAAATGGCTTACCGTTTCCCCTGAGGGGAAAAATGACTGTCATCTAGCATTAGCCTGTGTTGTTAAAAGGAGACTAGTCATACCTGAAGCAGATGAGTCTGCAAATTGTTACCCCCAACTGAAGTTCTCTTGTTTCAACAGTCCTGCGTGGTAACAGTAATGGATTTTAGTTACTTGTGCTAAAATCATAGCCCTCTTAAACAGAAATCTTCATCACTTTTCTGTTATAGAGTAAATAGTACAAGCCAGCACTATTTTAAAATAACAAACTCTTGATAGAAGAATAAAAAACTACAACTAACACCACAAACTCCTCGCCATCCCCGTGGTAGATGCTACTTGTTCAGAGCGGCAAGGAGAATGACTGGGGGGCGGAGCCAGAGGGGGAGCTATATGGACAGCTCTTGCTGTGTGCTCTCCTTGCCTTTCCCTGTGGGGGAGAACATTTCCCACAAGTAATGGATGACGCCGTGGACCGGACACACCAATGTTGGAGAAAAATCAGCTCTTTTACCTGAAAAAAAATGCAAACAACCCCCCCAACAGTAAAACCCATCACCCACACAACCAACCCCCTAAATAAAACTCTAACTAAAAAAAACCTAAGCTCCCTGTCACAATGCTCAGTCTTGTATCTAGAAAAATACAGACAATAGCAAATGAATTACTGAACCACAACTGCTGAGTCAGATTGATACTTATAATAGTTTGTAGCAAAAAGATACAGGGAACCACACTTGTGAGTGTAGAAGGAATAGTGGTTACCTTGTATCACCAGGCTGTTATTGTTATAGGGATTCACAAGTACATTAACCCTATTGCTGCCACCTGTGCTAATTAGCACTAACATTTGCAGCAGGGAGAAATGTACTATAGTTTTCCCAAGGAATGCAAGATAATAAAAAGGGAACCGTATGTGCACAAACATATAAAAATAGCAAAATATATAACCCCTTGAGATAGGGAGAGAACCCGGGTGCAAAACATAAAATGGAATGAAAAACAAAAGTCAATTCGAGAATGAGGGAAAGCCAGCTCAAATGATAAGTGGTAAACCTGAGCAGTAGTTAATCAGAAATATCCGGCAACAAAATAACATTTGAGGCAAGTGTGAAATATAGAAATAACTATGTGAACATAACTTGGACAAGTCTGCACACTTACTGAATCTGGAGTGGTAGAGAGAACACAGGCTGTAAACGGGAGATCCGGAGACAGAGAGCAGCAGGCGTGTGACGTCACCGCAAGGAGAGCCGTTAGCGTAGAACTTGAGAGGGGAGCTGGATTGAAAGTGGAGCGGAGCTGTTAGTGAGACCGGAGATCCGATTTGTAGATAGGAGAGCGGTAAATCAGGAAATAGACTGCCACAGAATGAAAGTTGTAGCAGGGTTGAGGATTACTACGGTACTAGTGTGAACAGCGTTCACAATGAAAAAGGAGCAACAAAGTGACTTGAGTGTGAACAGCGTTCACAGGGGATTCTGCAGCAGCAGGGAGACTTAGGTGTGAACAGCGTTCACAGGATAGGCTCAGGATAAGAATGAGGAATTCACTTCAATACTAAGCAATGAGGGAAGGGCCAATGTGGTGTTTATATAGGGTGGAGTAATTGATGCATTGGAAACCTTAAAGGGACGGTCTGATGATGGTATTAACCGATCTCTAAGAGTAGTCCTGACAGGATCCCCCCTTCAAGGAGCGACACCGGAGCTCAAGGTGCTGGACGTTCAGGGTTCCTCTGATGGAAACGAGAGATCAACCTGGGAGCTGAAATGTTAGTCGCTGGTTCCCAGGAATCATCATCCTGAGGATAGCCCTTCCAACTAACTAGGTACTGCAGAGTGCCATGACTAAGTCGTGAATCCAGTATAGCTCGAACTTCGTATTCTAGGTTCGGATCAATTTGAACAGGAGGAACGTAGGAATGTTTGGAAGATCCCCTCAGAGCACGGTATGGCTTAAGCAGGGACACATGAAAGGTTGGGTGGATTTTCAAAGTATCAGGTAGAGTGAGACGAACTGCATTGACATTGATTATGTGTTCTATTGGATAAGGTCCAACATAGAGTGGTGATAATTTCTTGGAGGGACAATTCATTCTGAGATTCTTGGTGGAGAGCCAGACCAAATCTCCAACCTTATATTGTGGTGGTGGTATTCTATGCCTATCGTAGTATTTCTTGTACATGGTTTTAGCGTTCTGTATGGAGGTCTCAATACACTTGAAGTTCGAAGAGATAATGTTTGACATCTCAGAAATGGTGGGAGAGGTAGAATCCTGGGTTGGATGTAAGTGAAAAGTAGGATGGAAGCCATAGTTAGAGTAAAATGGTGTCTGATTAGTAGCTGAGTGCAATGTATTGTTATAGCAGAACTCAGCATATGGGAGATATTCTGCCCAAAGATGTTGTTGTGTAGAGCAGAAGGACCTTAGGAATTGTTCTAGCCATTGATTACAACGTTCTGTTTGTCCATTTGATTGTGGGTGGTATGCACTGGTCAGTCTTCTATCAATGTGGAATAATCTACAGAATTCCTTCCATAATTTGCTGGAGAATTGAGTTCCACGGTCGCTTAGTATAGTTTGAGGTAAACCATGAAGTTTGATAACGTGACTGATGAGGAGCTGAACAGTCTCGAGAGAAGTTGGCAACTTGCTGAATGGGATGAAATGACACATTTTAGTGAATAGGTCCACCACAACAAGGATAGTGTTGTTTCTTGCGGATAGTGGTAAATCGACTATGAAATCTAAGGCAATTTCAGTCCAGGGTCTTTTGGGAGTTGGTAGTGGGAGTAAAAGACCATAGGGAGGTTGTTTCTTCCTCTTGGAAGTGGTACAAGTAGAACATGTCAAGACATGTTGTGTAATATCACTACTCATCTTTGGCCACCAATAGTTCCTCTTGGCTAATTCTTGAGTTTTAGCAATTCCAGGGTGTCCAGCAAGTGGGGAGTCGTGTACTGCTTCAAGTAGAGATCTTCTGAGAGATGGTGGGATATAGAGACGATTGTGGAAACAGTAGCAACCCTCTGAATTACGTTGCAAGAGGGGAAGTGGTTTAGTCTGATCAGTTTGCTGTTCCTTCATGAGAAGAGGTAAAGTATCAAAAGTGAAACAAAGAAAGTTCTGAGAAGGAATAACAGTTTGTTGAGGATGAGAAGTAATCGGTTCTTCAGGCATTCGTGAGAGAGCATCTGCCTTCTGGTTTTTTGAGGATGGACGGTAGTTAATGAGGAAGTTAAACCGTGAGAAAAAGAGGTTCCACCTTACTTGTCTGGCGGACAAGGTTCTTGTAGTTTTCAGGTATTGGAGATTTCGGTGGTCAGTGTAGATCAGAGTTGGTAATTCAGTGCCTTCTAATAAATGATGCCAATGTTCGAGAGAAAGTTTTATGGCGAGGAGTTCCTTCTCCCCTATGGGGTAGTTTTGTTCAGCAGTGTTTAGGGTTCGTGAATAGAAGGCTACGGGGTGTAAAGGTTTCGTTATGGCGACTCTTTGTGATAAAACTGCTCCTATCGCATAATTGGAGGCGTCGACCTCTAAAATATATTGGAGTTTAGGGTCTGGGAAATGCAGAATAGGTGCACTAGTGAATTTCTGTTTGAATAAATCAAAAGCTTCCTGTGACTCAGCTGTCCATTTAAAAGGTATATTGGCTTTAGTGAGTCTGGTTAAAGGTATTGCTAACTTAGAAAAATTTCTTATAAATTTACGATAGAAGTTAGCAAACCCCATGAAACACTGTACCTGACGTTTAGACTTTGGTGTAGGCCAATTTAATATTGCCGTTATTTTATTATCCTCCATACGAATCCCAGAAGGGGAAATTTCATATCCCAGGAATGAGATAGATTGTGAATTGAAAATGCATTTCTCAGCCTTGACATACAAGTAGTTACTTCTTAACCTGGATAAAACTTGTCTAACATGATATACATGCTGTTCATAGGTCTTGGAATATATAAGGATATCATCCAAGTAAATAACGATAAATACGTCTAGGACGTCTCTAAACAGGTCGTTTATCAGATGCTGGAAGGTAGCAGGGGCATTACACAACCCGAATGGCATGACGACGTATTCAAAGAGGCCGTACCGAATACGAAACGCCGTCAGCCATTCGTCGCCAGATCTTATACGGACCAGATTGTATGCTCCCCTTAGATCTAACTTCGTGAAGAATCTAGCCCCTTCGAGTCTCTCAATGAGCTCTGGGATAAGAGGTAGGGGGTAACGATTCTTCACTGTGATCTTGTTTAATTGACGATAGTCAATTATGGGTCTAAGAGTCCCATCTTTATTTTTAACAAAAAATATGCCTGCTCCAGCTGGAGAGGTGGAAGGTCGGATAAAGCCTTTTTTCAAATTCTCATCAAGATAAGTTTTGATGTGTTCTAATTCTGAATTTGATAGTGGAAATATGTGTCCAAAGGGAATCTCTGAACCTGGATAGATCTCTATGGGACAATCGTACTTTGTTACGGTTACCCTTAGTCTCGCTGAGAGATGGACCGCTTAGTAGCCTGGATCCCTATTGCTAAAGAGGGGAGAAGCTGCTTTCCATAGTATTCTATATGAGTCTCGCAAATATAGAATAATCTCCCTTAGCTGTAGTACAGCTAGGATACCCTTCTGCCCACAAAAACGAGTCAACGCTGCGATTGAGGGTCAAACAAGAACTCAGCACTGGGATGCCCAGCCTGCTTTTTATTAAGGTTACATGCACACAGGGCACTCCCAGGGGGAGAGGGGGGGGGAAGCACAAAATCCCCCATCACACATTTAGATAGAGAGCACTGTCCTTTGACAGGCCACAATAGGATTACAGTACTTAAGATAACAAGTTTACAAGTTCATCTTATCAATTAGCAGTCTGGCTCCAGAGGTCATTAGACAATGGGATTGGTTATCCCTAAACTTAGAGCTGAGGCCAGCAAAAATGTGTATTTAGGCAATAGTTTCTAAAAGCTGAAAAAAAAGAGTTAACTCTTTATGAAATGATACTTGTTACGGTTTTCTTGGAGCCCT
The DNA here is from genome assembly GCF_027579735.1 of Bombina bombina. Taxonomy (NCBI): domain Eukaryota; kingdom Metazoa; phylum Chordata; class Amphibia; order Anura; family Bombinatoridae; genus Bombina; species Bombina bombina. The sequence goes on from NC_069499.1 coordinate 794,990,751, forward strand.
TCTTAGGCGCTGGCTTGCTGGTTCAGGCATTGCTGCTGGGAAATAAGCTCTTCACAACAAAATAACTAATGCTTCTGTAACAGTGCTCCCTTTCTGTGGAACACTCTGGCAGACACGGTCTGACCCCTTTTCGGGGCAGACTAAGGCTGTCCAGACCGCTGGTTATGCGGGGCTGAGGTCTGTTTGTCTGGACAACCCGTCGGCGTTGCCATTCTGTTTCCCTTTTTCCCATAAGAATGTTTCGTTATCTGCCCCGCCCCCTCCGGTCTCTGCTCGTTCCCGGTACTTTTGTAAGGTCGGGTCAGTCTTAGACTCTGCCTCGAAAGCATCTGGGGTGTCCCAGGGTATGGGGCCTAACCTGTCAGGCAAGGTCGGGGTAGGTCTTACCTGTGTCTCCCTCACTGGTGAGAGCTCTCGCTCTGTCCGGGCTTGGGCCCGTGTAGTCACTGGGTCCGCCTCGTTGTTGCATACTGGAGCATAGGCAGAAGTCATGGGGCCCAAATCGTTGCCCAGTAGTACTTCGGCAGGTAAATTATCCATTAGGCCCACGTTCACAGCCCCCTTTCCCGCTCCCCAATCAAGATGCACTTTAGCTGTTGGAATTTTGTACACATCCCCCCCCGCCACTCTAACGGCCACAGTCTGTCCGGATCGCTTGTGCTCTGGCACCAAATGACTCTGTACCAGCGTGATAGTAGCCCCTGTGTCTCGCAATCCCTCGGTAGATCGCCCCTCGAGCCATACCCTCTGCCGATGGTGCTGGCGGTTATCTGAGGCAGCATATACAGGGTCTGCCTCGTGAAGCGGCCCCACATATCCCTCCATAGGGGCCTCTTGGTTAACACAGAGGGCCCGGGCCGGACGATAGGACCCAGAGGGGTAATTGTAATTCCTGGGTGTCTGGTGCGTATTAAGGGGGCAGCTAGCCATGAAATGCCCTGGTTGCTTGCATCGGTGGCAAGTCGGTCTGTGACGCTCAGAGCTGTTATTGGGTGGCCCTGAGTATCGGACGGGCCCTGTGGGCACCGGGGCTCGGAATTCAGCACGAGGGGGTGCACGGTAAACCTCTCTGGGTTCGACCCGTGCTGGAGCTCGGTAGTTCATGGGTTCGTGAAGACGGGAGTCATAATGTTCATCAGCCAATTTGGCTGCTTCTTCTAAGGTAGAAGGCCGCCTGTCTCGCAGCCATTCCTTCCCTTGCTGTTCCATGCCATTATAAAAATGTTCTAAGAGAAACAATTGTAAAATTTCCTCCCCAGTCACCGCTTTACTTCCGCTCAGCCAGTGATTTGCCGCTCTCCGCATTCGGTGCGCCCATTCCATATGGGTATCGTTAGGCTTCTTTTCCGTGCCCCGAAACTGTCGGCGATACGTGTCCGGAGTTACAGCGTACCGTCGCAACAGTGTCTCCTTAACTAGCTCATACTGTGTCACTTCCTTAGCACCCAGAGTACGAAAGGCTTCCAGGGCTCGCCCGGATAGTTTCCCAGACAATATCGTGGGCCACTCTCTGTTGGGAATCTGGTGCAGGGCACATTGCCTTTCGAAGTCCGCCAAATATTCATCAATCCCTGTCTCGCTCTCTAGAAAGGGTCGAAATGCCGTATAGGGTATCTTGGGCCTCCCAGCATTTTCGACAGGGATGATTACCTGCGGGGCTACAGCATTGCGGTGTGCGTTCGCTAGGTTGAGTTCGTGGGCTCGAGTCTCTCGTATATCCTCGTCCGCCTCCGCCATCAACTGCTGTACCAATTCCATGGAGGGGTTCGGCCCGTATAATGAGAGCCTTTCCCGAACAATCCTGGTTTTTTCGTCACTAATCGTGGTCGGTGTTTCCGCCATTGTGAAGCTCTGATCCAGTTCGTTCAATTCTGCGATCAGCTCTCTCCTCGGCCGGTTGCTGGCGTACCCCCCTCTGCTTTCAAGTAAATCCTTTAGGGTTGTACGCTTCAATTTTTCGTAAGCGCTCTCCATCCGTTCTGTACCTCTCCTAGGAAATCCAGGAAAATCCCGCCGCTGCCGCCAAATGTTACGGTTACCCTTAGTCTCGCTGAGAGATGGACCGCTTAGTAGCCTGGATCCCTATTGCTAAAGAGGGGAGAAGCTGCTTTCCATAGTATTCTATATGAGTCTCGCAAATATAGAATAATCTCCCTTAGCTGTAGTACAGCTAGGATACCCTTCTGCCCACAAAAACGAGTCAACGCTGCGATTGAGGGTCAAACAAGAACTCAGCACTGGGATGCCCAGCCTGCTTTTTATTAAGGTTACATGCACACAGGGCACTCCCAGGGGGAGAGGGGGGGGGGGAAGCACAAAATCCCCCATCACACATTTAGATAGAGAGCACTGTCCTTTGACAGGCCACAATAGGATTACAGTACTTAAGATAACAAGTTTACAAGTTCATCTTATCAATTAGCAGTCTGGCTCCAGAGGTCATTAGACAATGGGATTGGTTATCCCTAAACTTAGAGCTGAGGCCAGCAAAAATGTGTATTTAGGCAATAGTTTCTAAAAGCTGAAAAAAAAGAGTTAACTCTTTATGAAATGATACTTGTTACGGTTTTCTTGGAGCCCTTCTTAGGCGCTGGCTTGCTGGTTCAGGCATTGCTGCTGGGAAATAAGCTCTTCACAACAAAATAACTAATGCTTCTGTAACATACTTCCTATGAGGAGGAAGACTTTCAGCCTCCTTTTTACTAAAGACATCTGTAAAATCTCTATAAACCTCAGGTATGTCACTATGAACAGGCACTGTAGAAGTTTGAAGAATGCTATTTGGGAGACAAGTTTTTACACAATAAGGAGAATTATATGTAAGTGTTGATGTATTCCAATCAATCTGTGGGTTATGTGTATGTAACCATTGAAGAAATATAGAGAAGCGGTAGTCCTGGAGAGTATAATTAAAACGTCTTTATTTCAAACTCAGATTAAAAACGAATGGCAGTCACAAGTAAAAGCATACCAGGTGTGGCACTGTTTGGCTTACGCGTTTCGGCTAAGAGCCGTAGTCATAGCCTATAGTGCTGTGTGACACACCTCTCTAAATACTCATACCTAAAATCCTATTGGTTAAAAGTTAGAACACACCTGTTGATTACATACTCTATACAAAGAAAACTAATATAAACAGAACCTCCTAAGCAATTAAACCTAACGAATTTGACAAATACAGAATTAACTTATACATGGAATAAGCATATTGCAGAATGAAAAATACACACCAAACCTCCAAAAATCGAAATAGTGCAATATACAATGTGCAAAATCTCAAAACATGCATTGTGTACAATGTGTACCATATTAGCTATAGATATTCTCACTTTAACAAAGAATATGAGGGTTCAAAAGTCAAAACCTGTAATACACATAGAAAAGTCTAATACTGTTCAGGCGGACCCTAACCCTATAACATAATTATAAATCTTAATCATAAGCAATAATATGGGTTAAAATTTCTAAGTTACATGATTGTCCAAGGGTAAAGTATATATGAAAAAATGAAATCAAATGCCTGAATAGCGCAAGAGATTACAGAGTCCTAAACCGGTAAATGTGACATGCATAGGAGTGGCTCACAGAGAGCTAAGGAGCCCAGACCAGTTACCACAAATTCATGATATCATACTTGGAGTTGAGGCCATTTGGAATACGAGTGCCCATTGTGAAAATCCAATGGGCTTCTCTCAACTCCAGCATGCGATCTATGGAACCTCCCCTTTTAGGTCTGTAAACCCTTTCTATAGCACTCCAAGAAAAGGAAGAAAGGTTCCCTCCATGGTAGACCCCGAAATGCTGGACTACAGGGGTACTCGATTTAACTGTAGTAAAAGAGGAAAGGTGTTCCCTAATTCTGGTGTTTACATCTCTGGAGGTGAGACCTATGTATTGAATTTTACATGAGGAGCAGTTAAGTACATAAATCACATTAGTACATGTGCAATTTAAGAGTGTTTTGATGTTAAATGTTTTCCCTGTAACATAACTTGTAAATGTATTTCCAGTGCGTACAAAGTCACACGGTTTGCATTTTCTGTGGCCGCATTTATGCATGCCCTGATGTCTGATCCACGCACAAGCATCATTAGTCTTAGTGGGCAACATAGTTGGAGATAGCTGGGAGCCCAGTGTGGGACCTTTCCTATATGCACACCTAACACCACTTTTAACCATTTCAATTAGTTTATCATCTGCATTGAGGATTTTAAAGTGCTTGCGTATAATGGAACAAATGTCATTGTATTGTCCACTGTGAGTGGTGACAAACGTCACTCCATCAAAGGGCTTAGAATCATTTATTTGTCTATCTACCAGAAGGCTATCTCTGGTTTTGGAGCTCACCAAATGTTTGGCCTTACAAATGGCTTTTTTTGGATATCTGCGTTGTTGAAGCCTAGATTCAAGGTCCCTGGCTAAAGTCTTGAAGTCGCTGTCATCTGAACAGTTTCTTTTTAATCTGATCATCTCCCCTTTAGCAATTGCTTCTGGGACATGTTTCGGATGGCAGCTAGTCCCAAATAGGACTGCATTCCCTGAGATGGGTTTCCTATAGGAAACTGTTTTAACTCTACCATCTGGGAGCCCTATAAGGGTAAGATCTAAAAAATTAGCACTTATGTCATTAAATTCAAATGTAAATTTGAGATTCATGTCATTTGAATTTAGGGTTGAACAGAATTCTAAAGCTTGTTGTTGGGTTCCTGTCCATATGAAGATCAGATCGTCTATATATCTTCGATATGTAGATATATAGACACGGAAAGGGTTACTATCTCCAAAGATGTGGAAGAACTCCCAGAATCCTAGGAACAGATTAGCATAGGATGGGGCAAATTTAGCCCCCATCGCTGTTCCACACCTTTGGAGATAGTACACCCCCTCGAACACAAAAAAATTATGTGTAAGGAGGAACCCCACAACTTTCACAATGAAACAATTGAAATCTTCAGTGTAATTACCAAAGTTGTCTAAGAAAAAACAAATTGCCTTCAAACCTGTGTCATGGGGTATACAGGAGTAGAGTGAGACAGCATCCACAGTTAACCATCTGGATTGTGATGTCCAGACTACATTTTTCATTAACTGTAAAACATGTTTAGTATCTCGCAAATGCGAGGGTAATGAAATAACCATTGGCTGTAGGATGCTGTCCACCCACTCAGATAAATTGCACAGCAGGGAATCAACCCCACTTACAATTGGGCGACCTTTAACTTCAAAGAGGGACTTGTGGACCTTAGGAAAATGGTGGAAGGCAGGAATTTTAGGAAAATCAGGGACCAGGTATGCAAAGGTAGTTGGATCAATGAACCCTGATTCCACACCCTCATCCAAAAGATCCACAAGCTCCCTCCTGAAGACAGAGGTGGGGTCACCTTTAAGGATGGAATATTCCTCCCTATTGTTAAGTTGCCTTAATGCTTCAGCAACATAAGTTTCACGGTCAAGAACAACAGTCATACCTCCTTTATCGGCTTTTCTTATGGTGATACTGGAGTTATCTTTTAACTCTTTGACTGCTGCTCTTTCCCTGAAACCTAGGTTGCTTTTAGGTCGTTTCTTGGACTGTTTGAGAGCAATAAGATCTTGTTCAACCCTGTTGTAAAAAGTTTCTATAACATTACCCCTAACCTGTATGGGGTAAAAGGTAGATTTTCCCTTCATCAGGGGGCCTCTATTAAGAGTGCCTTGCGTGTTATGAATAGATTCTGACTGTAATTGTTGCAAAGAGACTACATCACATGTTTGTGAGAAGGAGAGAGACTCATTATAAGTCGAAGTCCCCTGTTGTTCATTATCACTGGCTTCACTAGTTGATGAAAAATATTTTTTTAAGGTTATGTTTCTAGTAAATTTATTGAGATCCAATAAGGTTTTGAACACATCGAAGTCATTGGTAGGTGAAAAGTTGAGCCCCAGACTAAGTACTTTTAATTGATCAACAGTAAGCAATGTAGATGACAAGTTGATAACATTACTATATGTAGCATCTATTTGTACTTTGTGATTGATTTGACTTGTCTCAGCTGGTATCTCTGCTGTGCCTGTGAGTTGTGATAAGATTGTGTTTTGGACTTCCTCCCTCCCCCTTTGTGTGGGATCTGGTCCTGGGGAAAAACCTGTTCCATAAGGCCTATATTTCCTGTTTGTGTGGCATTAACATGTAGACCTGGCTGGGATACAGGTATAGGATACATAGAATAGTTAGAATTCGTTTGGGGAGTTATATTATAGGGTGTCTCTACTATATGTGGTGGGGGAGTGATTATAGACCTCTGTGCAGGTAGTGAGTTGCTTTGTATCTCTCCTATACACTGAGGTTCACTAGTATTAATACTGGTAGTTATACTTGATGTTTGAATGTTTGATATTTCATCACTACCATCTGTACTATACTCAGTATCACTTCCAGAGAACGTTACATTTCTATTGTTATTCGTCTGTCTGTGTCTGTTCCTACGTCCCCTTCCTCTCCCCCCAAATCTGGGCTGATTTTGTCTAAATGTAGATCTTTGTTTTTTACTCCATATATACACTGTATTATTAAGATAATCATTCTTATCTCTCAAAAATTTAGTGTGTTTCCTCTCCATGATATTTGATCTGCTAGTAGCTAAGATACCTCTAAGGATGTTGTCAAATTTGGCAAAATCAGATACTGTGCTGCGCAAATTAAGTTCTGCCTGTAACTCTGCAATTTCTGACTTAATTTTATCGAGTTGCTTAACTTTGTATTGTAACATAAGAAGCATCAGATTAAGTGAGCAATTGGATAATACTTTGTTCCATTCTTCCACAAAGTCTTTGTCATTACAGTCCACATCAAAGGTTGGAAATTTAAAAATACGTAGACCTCTGGGGATCATTTGTAATGATCGGTATTTCTCAATTGTCCAAATATCCCACTGGAGTTTGGATTCCTTAATCAGCAGATCTTCCATCATGTCAAAGAGTGAGCTAAGTGCTAGTACACTTTTGTCCTCAGAAAATATCACTTCACTACTAGCAGTCCCTTCATATCTTGCTGAATAGGGCATCAGAGAGTAAAATTGCTGTATAGGAGGGTGTATAGAGGTGTGAGCCATTTCGTCCATATTACTGTGGGGAGCTTAAGACTTTAGCAGGCTTGGGCAACAGTGGGGGACTTATCTTGACCAATTCGCCTATGCAGCTACCTATAAAAGTTTCCTTAAGCTGTCATACAGTTTGGAATACACTGCACTATTAACTATTAGCTGACCTTAAGTGGTTTCTCACGCATTTGTTTTAGCACTACTGAGTTCCTTCTTTTGTATGTAACCATTGAATGCCTAAAACTATAGGTGAAACAGGAGAACAAATAACGTCAAATGATAAGTATTCCTTATGGTGGTCAGAAGATGTAACCAGTAGAGGGATAGTATGGTAATCTACAGGCCCAGTGGTTATGGTTTTCCCATCTATACCTCTTAAAAAGACAGGAGAGCTTTTTTTCATTAGTGGTATTTTATTGGTAGTGCAGAAATCTTTATCAATATAGGAAGCTGTAGCTCCGGAGTCAATTATCGCGGAGGCGGCTAGACGCAACTGATCCCACTGCAAAAGAAGGTGCAATCTTAGATAAGAGGACGAACTGTGCTGGGTGTTACAACAGAAGGAATGAGAAAGGTTCTTACCCTTATTTTGTCTCAAGAGGGAAGGACATTCCTTGACTGTATGGTCCTCAGATGCGCAGTATAAACATAAATTATTAGTACGTCTTCTAAGTTTTTCTTGGGGTGATAAAGGTCCTTTTACGAATCCAATATCCATAGGTTCAGTAGAACTTTTGCTGGATGATTGAACATGTGTACTTGTACGAAGCTTTTTTGGGATAGGGTCATGACTGGACCTCTCCTGGTGTCTCTCCCTAAGACGCCTATCTATAGCTATGCTAAGTGTCATTAAGTCTTCAAGAGTATTAGGGAGCTCTGATCTTGATAACTCATCCTTAATACCATCTGAGAGCCCTAATCTGAATTGATTCCTGAGCGAAAGGTTGTTCCACTGGGAATCCTTTGCCCACTTCTTGAATTCTGTGATATAGTCCTCTACCACTCTCTTTTTTTGTTTAAGAGCCCGCATAGCATTTTCAGCGGTAAGCTGCTTGTAAGGATCTTCATAAAGTTGACCCATTGCTGTGAAAAAATTCTCTAGAGAATTTAATATCTCTTCATTACTCTCAAAATAGGTATTAGCCCAGGTATGTGGCTCTCCCCTAAGATATGATATAGTAGTGAGTACTCTAACCCTGTCATTAGGGTAGGTTTGTGGCTTGAGGGCGAACATTAACAGACAGGCATTTTTAAACTCCCTATAGAGGGTCCTGTCACCATAGAACTTTTCTGGGGGGCTAACCTGGGGTTCTGTAAGAGGGATTCTTTTATCCACTACGTCCCTGATATAGGCTTTAAGTGAATTATTTTCTGCTTTGAGGGTATTTAACCCAGTAGTTAAAAGGTCAACCCTTTGAATTAATGCTTGCATCTGCACATTGATCTCAGCTGGGTCCATAATTGGGAGGGCTTAGTATTCTGTCACAATGCTCAGTCTTGTATCTAGAAAAATACAGACAATAGCAAATGAATTACTGAACCACAACTGCTGAGTCAGATTGATACTTATAATAGTTTGTAGCAAAAAGATACAGGGAACCACACTTGTGAGTGTAGAAGGAATAGTGGTTACCTTGTATCACCAGGCTGTTATTGTTATAGGGATTCACAAGTACATTAACCCTATTGCTGCCACCTGTGCTAATTATCACTAACATTTGCAGCAGGGAGAAATGTACTATAGTTTTCCCAAGGAATGCAAGATAATAAAAAGGGAACCGTATGTGCACAAACATATAAAAATAGCAAAATATATAACCCCTTGAGATAGGGAGAGAACCCGGGTGCAAAACATAAAATGGAATGAAAAACAAAAGTCAATTCGAGAATGAGGGAAAGCCAGCTCAAATGATAAGTGGTAAACCTGAGCAGTAGTTAATCAGAAATATCCGGCAACAAAATAACATTTGAGGCAAGTGTGAAATATAGAAATAACTATGTGAACATAACTTGGACAAGTCTGCACACTTACTGAATCTGGAGTGGTAGAGAGTACACAGGCTGTAAACGGGAGATCCGGAGACAGAGAGCAGCAGGCGTGTGACGTCACCGCAAGCAGAGCCGTTAGCGTAGAACTTGAGAGGGGAGCTGGATTGAAAGTGGAGCGGAGCTGTTAGTGAGACCGGAGATCCGATTTGTAGATAGGAGAGCGGTAAATCAGGAAATAGACTGCCACAGAATGAAAGTTGTAGCAGGGTTGAGGATTACTACGGTACTAGTGTGAACAGCGTTCACAATGAAAAAGGAGCAACAAAGTGACTTGAGTGTGAACAGCGTTCACAGGGGATTCTGCAGCAGCAGGGAGACTTAGGTGTGAACAGCGTTCACAGGATAGGCTCAGGATAAGAATGAGGAATTCACTTCAATACTAAGCAATGAGGGAAGGGCCAATGTGGTGTTTATATAGGGTGGAGTAATTGATGCATTGGAAACCTTAAAGGGACGGTCTGATGATGGTATTAACCGATCTCTAAGAGTAGTCCTGACACTCCCATTGCCCTGAAAAGGGCATTTGGATGGGCATTTAGCCCTATTGCAGCCCAAATCCCTAACCTAAAAATAAAACTCACCCAATAAACCCTTAAAAAAAAAACTAACACTAACCCCCTGAAGATCCACTTACAATTTTGAAGATCCGACATCCATCCTCAACAAAGCCGGGAGAAGTCCTCATCAAAGCGGCAAGAAGTCCTCAATGAAGCCGGGAGAAGTCTTCATCCAAGCCGGGAGTAGTGGTCCTCCAGACGGGGGCAGAAGTCTTCATCCAGATGACATCTTCTATCTTCATCCATCCAGCGCGGAGCGGCTCCATTTTCAAGACATCCGACGCGGAGCATCCTCTTCTTTCCAACGACTAATGAAGTTTCCTTTAAATGACGTCATCCAAGATGGTGTCCCTTAGATTCCGATTGGCTGATAGAATTCTATTAGCCAATCAGAATTAAGGTTGAAAAAATCCTATTGGCTGATCCAATCGCACAGTGGTCTTTAGACTGCTGCTTTGAAGACTCGCATGGAAACAAGGGGAACAAGGGCCATTCGGCCTTAGTTAAATCTACGCCTGTGAGTGTGAAATACTGCTAAATAACAAAGATGGTACCAAGATATCGTCCAGGTAAAGAAAAACCAAAATGGGCTCTTATCACTGCCAAGAGAGTACCCAGAACCTTTAAAATTAAATTCAAATGATTAACAGACACCTTAGAGTCCTAAATACCCAAATGAATTAATAATTCTTTTAAAAGTGAGAGAATATGATCAACCTCAAACAAAAAAAAGAGGATAAATCAGAATTCTGATCAGAAACAGACCCCTGACCATCAGAAAATAACTTATCCTCTGAGGCTGAATCAACTGGACCAGGATTCAACACAGTATCAAGTACAGAATTAGAACTAGTATAATGTAAATCATGAACTGAGCTTTTATGCTTACTTGAAGGGGCCATAGTCACTAACACTTCAGATATAGTAGAGTGTCCAAAATAATTTAATCCTGAAGAAAAATCTGTACAACTCCCTCCTCTAGAACAGATTGTAGGAGCGCAGACACCGTTAGAAGCAAGAACAGCATTAGTCTGATTTGAATCTGATTTGAATCCATAATAATATTTAAACAATAATTGCACAGCTGAGCTGGAGGCAAAACATCAGCCTGTTTACAATGTACACACTTCAAATTGGTAGGAGAGTGTTCAGACAAGTTAGCTTCTTAAAGAGATTTCAGGGACAGACACAGAAGGCTCCATAATAAATGAAAATCTACAAAAATATAGAGTTAATTAACATTAGGTTATATTCCCCCAAAAAACACCCTCCAAACACGGATCTAAATAAGGACAGCAAGGCCTTAGAGAGCTAACCCGACATTTGAAAAAAATAAAAAAGTGTGCAGGAGAAATGACCATACTTCAAAGAATAAAGCAGGATTGGCCGACATGCGCTATACCAATTATCCGACGTGTGCAAATCTGGTGAACTTACATGCGCAAATCCAATAAGCAGAATAGTGCAAACCCTAAACTGAAGCACGCTAACGCGACAATAGGAAAAATGCACGTGGAAGAGAAACTCACTCAAAAATTTAAAAGGGAATATCACCTTTGCAAATTAAATGGAGCCATACAAATAAAAAATAACATTGTCATTAGGCTGTACAGTATAATAAATATAAATATATTATAGCCTTATAGCCTTATATACAGGCTTATAGGAGTGCCATAATGAAAATAAAAACTATTAACCCATAGTCAACCAACTACTAGAAGACAGTTCATAATCCAGCCATTCCACTGCTGTAACATATCAGCAGAGGAAATACAATAGGAGCATACGGACGTCCCAACAGGAGAGCTTGTAACTAACTCCCAAAAAGGTGTAATTGTGTCATTACCCAATACTCCTAATACATCCCTCTGTCAAACAGAAGCACTCTGAGTGGAAAATGCGCCTCAACTCCATCTGGAGCACCTTCATTCTTCACCTACCTCCAGCGGAGGAAAAGACAAGACTAGTTACAATAGAGGTAGGAGGGTTTTTAAATGGCTGTTGGAGTTTGGGAATCTTTGCCTCATTCTAGTGGTCAGGAAAGGTAATTCCCAGGAGTAATGGAGTGTGGACTCTCCCCACCTGTATTAAAGAAATATTATAGTCAACATCACTCAAGTTAAATCAATAGCCTTTTTATTTTTGCACTAAGTTGAAAGCAGGGGCATTTTACCACCTAGGTAAACAAGACATGTGCCTTGGGTGGTAGATTGAGGGGGCAGCACTTTTTGCAGCCTTTGAAGTTGCAGTAGTTGAATTAACTTTCTAGTAGTTGTTATGAGTACAGTCGGCACTTTACTCATGTAACACTACTTTGTTGAGTCAGCTGCTGCCCCTTCAAAGGTTGTAGTAATCTGGCAACGTGTATTCCATGAACAGGGGGCGGTTGCCTTAGCACCATACAGCACAGGAACTGCTTAATGACTTCTACATCTGACTTCCATCTGCATCCCGTGCTGCCACTGCCTCCACTCCCTCCCAACCACCACTCTTTTCCCCCTCTGGAATCCCCTGCAGAAGGAAGTGACAACTTTCACAGTCCACAGAGGCTGCAAACAGGTTGTGCCCAGGCACCCTAATCACACCCTGTCTTGTGCAACGGGCCGCAGGAGTGGTGTATCGTTTCAGAGGGCCAGCAGGGAGGTCAAAGATCTCCCCTGACCAGCCCCACATATGTCACACAGCTCTCCCTCCACCCAGGGCTGCACTAACTCAGTGGGTGAGAGGCACAGGCAATACAACAATATTTTATTTGTAATTTTCAAACTGGCAAATCAGCCACAAGCTGTAGCCCTTAATGTACAGCACACAGGTTTTTAGAAAGGATAGGCCAGATGTGTGATGCGAAGTGTTGGAGTTCTGCTAAGTCTGAGAAACAGGAGAGCAGGAGTTGTCACAAATGCAACGATAAGCCTTAGAATGTTTTGAACAGTGCACATTTACTATTGAGATGATTTATAAACATCCTATTATTTTTGACCATAGGAAGTAAAAAACATGAGAAAAAGATATTGTCAGTAGTTAGGTAACATTTACTCATATCTGTCTTTGAAAAGTTTACTACAAAGGCATGTCTATGTTGCAGACTGAATACTTTGTGAATATTGAAAAATGTTAGACATTTAGGCTGAGAAGCCTAAACAATACTAAGTAGCTTGGTTCTTACCATGGCCTGACTAAAAAATATTATGGCCAAAAAAGCATAAAACCTGGGGAGGGGTCAGCAGAAATTTGAGCACCTAGATTATCACAAAACTGGTTGAAGGTATTTTTTAGACCTTGAGCAAAAGTCTAAAGTGAGTTAACTTCTGGATGCAGGATAGCGAGGGTGTGCTAATTCCTTCACATAACAGACTTCAATGGGGTCGGGCTGAAAAAGTTGTGTTGGCTAATTCCTTGAGCACTAAAGTGATGGTCCGATAATTCTCTGCTCAAGTATGGAGTTCTGCACTTCCATTTAAATTATGGTATTAAAGTGAAAGTTGAGTTTAAAACAATATATACATACAAATGTAAACATATTGTATATACTGTAATGCTTGTGTGATAATCCACTATCAGACCGAACTCGGCCAGTAGTCTTCTTATCCCGGCGTCAAGCCGGAATGATAGGGAATATCCCAGAGCAGAGAAAGTTTGTAAGATGAGGTAAGCGGCACTCACCACAGGCAGGATGGTTTTCAGCGGCAACAGGAAAGCAGTCCAAGGGTAAACCACTAGAACGGTCAGACAGACAGGGTTTGGCAACAGTAAAGCAGTCCAAGGGTAAACCACTAGAATGGTCAGGCAGGCAGGGTTTGGCAACAGAGAGGCAATCTAGCACAATAGGGGTTAATCAAGCATAGTGGTCAAACAAGCAGAGTTCAGCAGCATTTTATCAATCCCGCAATATAGGGGCTAACAGGCAGAGTGGTCAGACATGCAGAGTTCAGCAGCAGTAGAGATATATAAGGCAATCAGATAAGTAACAATCTATCCCACCCAGGAGCACAGCACATAAAGTAACACCTATACTTGGGCAGTGATAGATCGTATTAGGAAAACTTACATAGGCACAGGATTCGTGCCACAGACGTCCGACTGGCATCAGAGAGGGAGAAGAGCGCGCGGCGATGACGTCAGTGCCACACACATCCGGACCCGACACAGCCCCTGGCAATGAGCAGGGAAGGAAACGCTGCGCCCCTAGCAACGGCTAGAGCGGTGCGGCGGGACACATACACACTCACCGGCCACTTTATTAGGTACACCTTGCTAGTTCCGGGCTGGACCCACTTTTGCCTTCAGAACTGCCTTAATTCTTCATGGCATAGATTCATCAAGATGTTGGAAACATTCCTCAGAGATTTTGGTCCATATTGACATGATAGCATCACGCAGTTGCTGCAGATTTGTCGGCTGCAAATCGATAATGTGAATCTCCCGTTCCACCACATCCCAAAGGTGCTCTATTGGATTGAGATCTGGTGACTGTGGAGGCCATTGGAGCACAGTGAACTCATTGTCATGTTCAAGAAACCAGTTTGAGATGATTTCAGCTTTGTGACATGGTGCATTATCCTGCTGGAAGTAGCCATCAGAAGATGGGTAAATTGTAGTCATAAAGGAACTGACATGCTCAGCAACAATACTCAGGTAGCTCGTGGCATTAAAACAATGCTCAAATGGTACTAAGGGGCCCAAAGTGTGCCAAGAAAATATCCCCCACACTATTACACCACCACCAGCCTGAACCGTTGATACAAGGCTGCATGGATCCATGCTTCTTTTAATGTTGTTTAAGGCAAATTCTGGCCCTACCATCTGAATGTCAAAGCAGAAATCAAGACTCATCAGATCAGGCAACATTTTTCCAATCTTCTATTGTCCAATTTTGGTGAGCCTGTGCAAATTGTAGTCTCAGTTTCCTGTTTTTAGCTGACAGGAGTGGCACCCGGTGTGGTCTTCTGCTGCTGTAGCCCATCTGCTTCAAGGTTCAACATGTTGTGTGATCAGAGATAGTATTCTGCATATCTTGGTTGTAACAAGTGGTTATTTGAGTTACTGTAGCATTTCTATATTCTCTAACTAGTCTGCCCATTCTCCTCTGACATCAACCGGTGTCTGATGTATAAATTGGTTAAGCATTTTTGTTTTGTTATGTATTTTATTAATAAATTGTGATTAATTATTGACAAACTTATTTTCTGTTGGATTCCTTTATACATCTATTATATGTGACAGTTGGGATTCCAATTGAAACCCGGGTCTCATTTAGAGCAGATTGCCCTTTGGGCGCCACCCTCAACCTTCTGTTTTCTGTTGAGTTTTTTAAATACTCAGACCAACCCATCTGGCACCAACAACTATGCCATGTTCAAATTCACTTAAATCCCCTTTCATCCCCATTCTGATGCTCGGTTTGAACTTCAGCAAATCATCTTCACCATGTCTAGATG